>NC_091094.1:9245952-9546190 GCF_024713975.1 Paralichthys olivaceus
CATCTATTTGAAATAAAGTGGTTTCTCTTGATTTATTCCTAGAAGATTAAATGTTTGTTTTTTTATATATATATTTCCACTCATTACTTGCTCAGAATGCAACTGTTTGAACTATTTAGTCCCATAAAGTGGTCAAAACAACATATTTATATGTAAAATCGTAAAATCAACATATTTTACACACTCAACTGCAAACACATTTTAAATTTATGCTCCGACTCGCAGGAATATCTGAGGAAATCAGTGTGGACCACATTTCAGCAGTTTGTCAGATTTAGCAGTTAGAGTTTTCAAAGCTCTGACTGAAACACCACTGTCAGTATCTGCACTCCTCAAAACCTCTTTGGATCTCCCACAGTAGCTTTGCTGCAGAGTCAGATCTTAGCAGGCCTCCAGCAGAAAGTGAATTACACCACTGCTGTTATTGTTGGTGGGTGCTGTAAAGATTCTGGGAAGCTGCTGTGTCATTTTTGCACACACACACACACACACACACACACACACACTGAAATAGACACGGTAGCTTATATCCAGTGGCTGCCAGCGACTGTAATTGTTATGGCAGTCGACCGTGATCTATGTATAGATGTGCATTTGAAGCCTCCACAGTCACTGGCACACTATGACAGGGACAGCGACACAATGCCAAGAAGAGACGGAGAGACCAGCAGACAAAACATTATTTTTATTATTGCCAATGCAGATGAAAGGCAATGTCAGCGTGTAGTTGGCAAACAGGACCCAGAGAATAATCTGGTTTACTGTCAAATCCTCCTACAGAACACTCAGACCCTCAGGTCCTCAGAGCTGCAATATTGTTCCTCTCAGCACGACATGTGTGATAATCACTGGCTGATGTGGAGCTGAAGAGAGGAGCTGATGTTTGAGCGGCAGAAACTGACAGAAACTGACAGAAACTGAGCGACCTGCCTGCAGCCAGCAACTCCACACACTGACTCCAACACTGTGTAAATGAGTATAGTTCTGCAGAGGGCCTATATGTGCGTTGAATGCATGCCAGGAGCTTGTATTTCTTCGCCCTCATGCTCTCTGTCTCTCTGTTGTTCATCCAGAGGTGGGATGTACACTTACTTTGCCGCTGTAGTTAAATACTACATACTTGTGCATCTATACTTGAAATACAAGATTTATTTTGAAGTACTTTTCACTTTTACTCCACGACATATATCAGCAAATATCTTTTCTGTCTACTCCACTAAAATTATTACAATGAATTGTTTACATTGTGTTTATGTATTTTATAAAGTAATCAATAATTGGGACTTGGCAAGGTATTAGACCCCGCCTCCTGCAGCAGCAGCAGCAGCAGATGTCTATAAAATATCAACAGTTCAACCTTGAACAACCTCACAAACCTTCTTGGTGGTTGATGGTTTCATAGAAGTAATTTTCTAGGGAAAGAGAAGATTAGAGAAAAGTCCAAGAATTAAATTGAATGTTGTAGCTTGTTTCATGCATCATTACTCATCTCAAAACCACTCACACTTAAGATTAGTCCCATTAATAAGCTTCTAAATATAAGTTTCAAAACACAAGCTCATACAAAGTAGATACAACAGACTCCAATCAATGTCATTTCACATTCTAAAATCACAGATAGCTGATAAGATTGTCTAATGAAAGACTTTCACTTTGAAGAGAGTATTTTTACATTGTAGTACATCAGATGCAGAAAAAGACATTGCAGAGCAGATTTTGTGAGGAAAACCCATAAACATATTCTGAGAGTCACTGTGGAGTCCTTTTAAATCTGTGCAGGACAACAAATCCGGTTAAAATATTACAAATAATAAAAAAGGAATCCATTTGAATCCAAAAGTAAACTCAGCATCTCCCTTTTTTGCACCTACTGTACATGGCTTTGTTCCAGCTTCCAAATTCATGATTCCTGTCTTCAACTGAGACATCAGCAATATGCAAATCACCCAGGAGGAAAATGCTGCCAGGAAAACTTTATTTGTGGATTTTCTTTCCTCGGACCGTAATGTAATGATGACACCATCTTTTAAATGCTCAGCGGGATCACTTTCACAGCAGAACTTTTTCAAGATTTTTTTTTTTACCACTTGTGGATTTTTGAAACTGCAAAAAAGGTAATTAGGGTTTCAGGTTTTTAGGTCAAGGGCTGACGTAATTCTTCTTTCCAAGTACAGTAGTAGAAACTATGTGCAGGGAAACCTCTTTCTACTTCAGGACCAGGACAGAAAAAGATTTTGAGCAAAGTGAACATGGAGATTTATTGTCACATCTAAACATGTAGAAATTCTCTACTTTCTACAAACCCAATTTGAAAGGTACACAGTCTCTCACAGAGTGTTGCAGATATCCATTCCTCTTTGGACTCTGTTAGTGACAATTCAACTGCTGACACGGTATTCATCTTCTGTGCCAAGTGTTCTTATTTTCTAGGTGAATGAACTAAGAGGCTGCATGTGTCTATTGCAACTGTTACATTTGCATCTCAAAGAAGCATTATCTCTCCAATCCCGTGGTTTTTGAGCCTCTTTGCACATTTTAATTTCCCACCTTCCACCCAAAAATGTGTTTCGCTTAGTCACCTCACTTAAATGTTTGACCTTCGCTGTGTAACATCATCATCTCGACATGTGCGTAGTTTGATGCTATAAGGCTGTTTTTCCAGAGCGAGGAACATTTGTCAAGTCTCACCTTGAATTTGAGTTTAAAATACGATTTTTGAGGGAATCTCAATGAGTTTGGGGTCAATTGTGGCTTAATATGCAAGTTACATAAATGTGACTTGAAAGCCTGAAAGCTCCAGCTCACATAGTCACATAGTTAAGTGAAGTGGGTTCTATTTTGTGCAGAGAATTTCAACTTTTGAGATGAAACAGATCATATATACAACAGAACATATTCATAGATTTTTGCAGTAAGTTCTTTAAAGCTGGTTTTTCCCACTTTGCTAATCATTTATTTCGTCACAAATAATAAATGTTAAGGAGAAATACAATTTTTAAAGTTTCTAATGAGTGCATATGATCTGTTTTTTTGGTAATGACATTTCAGGAAAAAAAAAATTATTATTCCAAGCAGAGTTGTTTACGTCCATACATGCCAGGCAACTTTACTTTCTTCAGTCAGATTGAAAACGACTTCCTCAGAAACAATGGAGGAATTCTGAATTAGTCTACGTGTCAAAAACGCATAAATTGTTCTAGACTAGAAATGAACAGTACAATACATTGAGACAGTGACACAGCAGATAGAATGAATGGATGTTTTGTTTTGAGGCGTAAAACAATGTTAAGAATCTCCAGAATTGTTTGTGTTCACAGACAAGAAAGAAAGAACGTTGAAGACATTTCTGTAAAAGTAAAAGTGTAAAAGTGTGAAAATACTCAAAATTACAAGAAGCATTGCTTAAAAAAATCTTACTCGAAAATTAAGTGTCTAAAATATAAAACTACTCATGATGCATCAGAATGGCCCTTCACTGTGTTATATGATCATGTATCATAAATTGCACTATGTTCTATAAAGCGATTATGTTTCATATTAAAAACCTGAGTCTGCAAAGTAACTAAGGTGATTATGTATAAGTCTTACAATGTTCGAAATTTCCAAAAGAAGAATGTACAGTAACATTGAAATAGTCAAATGCATTATCTTTGATTAAGGTGAGAAATCAAGTACATGTACTTGTACTGTAGGTAAGAATGAGCAGTCTTGCATGTAGGCTACTTCAAACAGACGACACATTGTTTGCTCTTAACATGGAGAAAAAGTTCAATCCATTTCGAGACTCATGGATCTTCTGTGTAAAGTTCATTATGGTAGTGAGTCTAGTGACAGCTCTTCAATATTAACTACAGGATGCAGGTCGATCATTTAAAAACCACAGAGCCCCTCAAAGAAAATGGGGCAATGCATGAATACTTATGTTCCATTGTGATAAATGACACACTGATCAATAAAACTGCCAGCAAAAAAGTTGAAAGTGGTCGATAATGTGAGCGTTGATGTGCTAATATCTTAATTGCAGGATTTGACAACACGGACTCGTAGCTGGCAGCAGCTGCTTGGCGCTGATCCACTCTTCGCCACAGACAGAAGAGAGGGATGCACAAAGGAGGGGGTGGATCAATGCAGGCTATTGTGGAGCAGATTTATATTATGATGTTAAAAAGCATTTCTCAAAAAAAGGGCAGCATTAGTCACCAACGTTGTGTCTCTTTGTCTGTTTGTCTGTTTGTCTGCCTGAAGCTGATGATGGAAAGTGTCTAACTTTAAAACTCACTTTGAAACACGGTGTTTAAGGATCAGATTAATAATTTTCAAACACTTCACGGTCAGAAACACCAGCCTCTCCTGGACAAAGCTGTGCTGCTCCAAAGTAAACTCAGCTCCCAACTTTAGAGGACGCAGACAGATAGCTAACTTATTATGTTTGTTGGTTGGTTTGTTTGTTTTTGAGCAAGATTGAACAAATATAACTGAACGGATTACAACAGGTCTTGGTGGAAGGATGCATTATGGGTCAGGGATGAACACATTCCAATTGGTGAGGATATGGATCAAGAGGAAGACTTTTTTTTAACACTTTCTTTAACATTGTGAGATCTTTCTTATTTCAACATTTTAAGGAATTTTCCAGGAAATGATTCATGGATCTTGATTCAAGCATTGATTGATATCTATAACTGAAACTGGGTGCAGCCTGTGGCGGAGGAATAAGATCTACTGACTGCCATTCTAGTTTTTAATTGTTACTCAAGGCCTTTGTTTCAGCTGTGCCGCTCCCAAAAAACAACACAACCACCCCTTTCTGCTCTTTGGGAGAAGTGGGGCAAGTGCAAATCCATGAAATATGTAAAGAGTACAGTCTTAAGCCTGTCTGCCATTTCCAGCTGCCGTCGGACCTGGGAGATTGGGGTTAAGAGGAGAGAGAGTGGAGGTTAGAAGCAAATACTTCACTCCATCAACAATTATGCTGTTGACCCATTCTCAGATTCTGTGTTTGCATTTTATCCTACAGTCTGTGTTTGAATGTAGTTTTTTTTATGGAGGTGACTGGGCCTCTGCAGCGGCTGCATCTAATCTGTGGAACAACGTAACTTTTCATATCAGAACCGCTCAGACCCTTGAAATGTTCAAATCATTGCTTAAGACTGACTTCTCCCTGGATTTTAATTAGAGTTTGAGACCTGGATTTAATCTGCTATTGTGCAATATATTTTATTTCCTAAATATTTATGATGTTAAATGTTTTATCGCTTATCGTATTTTGTATTTATTCTCTTTTTCATATTGTTTTGTATTCGTATTTTAAGGCTGTTCAGCACTTTGGTCAAATGTTACATATAAATGAATTTTGTCTTGAATTGGACGATATTTTAATAAAATGTTATGGTCATTTTGTTCCCCATTCCCTAGTGTTGCTTTGGTGGTTTGTCTTACCTCAAATGTCGTCCAGCCCTGAGGAATCCTCAGAAGCACAGACCAGAAAGTGTTTTTCTTCACTGGAAACAATAATAATTGAATCCTTGGATGATAAATTATTCAAAAGAGAAATGGCCGGTGAAGCAGCTCATTTACTTAGACAAGCTTAATAAATTCATAGTCCCTCTGGGGATCACGAAAAGGTCTTCTGGCCAGACGCTGTTAAAGGCATCCTAGCATCATGAACTGGTCTGTGATCTGCTCTACTCAAAATATTATTGTATAATATGCCTGTGACATACAGTACATTTAGCATTTACACTAAAAGGGCACCACTCCAAAATTGACACTTAAGCATTTTGATATTTGAATTATTTACTTTATATTTTTGTCTATGATTCTTATTTCTCCTCAAATGTTCATTAATTATTACGCACTAGGCTTTTGACTGCGCCACCCTGCTTTTTACTAATGTGTGTTTGAGAATAAGCTGAATAAAACATCTAAATCTGAGCCTTCTGTGCTAAATTTTATCATTAATGTTTCAGTTGCAGCGTGATGATCATTAAGAAAAATCTGTCAGTGGAATGTAAAAATAAAATAAATTAAAAAATAAAATTCTGCATTTTATGAATTTTCAAGAAAAACAGCACCACTATCTTTGTCTTTAAGAGACAAGACTCTGCCATATAATTGAGAAAATGTTGCGAGTAATGAGAGAAAATGGTGCAAAGACAGGAAGGAGAACATTTTATTAGGAAAAGAGATGCAAGCAGGTTGAGACAAAAGACAAAGGAGAGAGAAAAAACCCAGACACTGTGTTCATTTTTTTATCTCTCAAGGTCTGCTGTCTCACCCGAGAGCTGGTGCAGTGTAATTTTATAGTAGCTTTATATATATAGTATATAAAAAAAGTATATATATATAGGCTCCACGTGTCCTAAATCTTTTATAATGTACAACAGCAAAGTAATATAAAATTTGCCAACCAAGTATGCTGACATACACAAGTTGTCAGTGCTTGTAAATAGTACAGAGACAAAAAAGTCAGAGAAAGATGACGATGCTGAGCCTAAATAAGCAAACTCAAAGATGCAGCTACAATATAAAGGCAGGTAACAGGTTATTAAGCTTTACAAGTACAGAGCAAGATATATAAGTATAAGTACAAGATTGATATTAACATCTTGACTCAGGTCGGCTCTGGTTTGTTCTGTTGCCAAATGAACTTCATCACAGAAGCTCATTATTTGGCAGAGTCATTCATCTGCTGGTGTTTCTCTCTTTTTCAGGTTGACTGCATTTTGGTTTTGGGTCTGATAATCTTCAAGTCCATATTTGGAATCTGTGTCACTGCAGGTCATTTTCAGACTTGGGTCCATCTGAAAATGTATTCATGCTTTTCATGGTTTGGGTAGGTTTTCCCCTCAGGTCAGAGTTAGTGAAAGCCTTTTTGGTATACCAGCTCACAGGCGCATAAGAACCTGACGCAACTTGAAACGGAAAGCGAATAGACTTAGGGCGCCCAGGGGGCTTATGGACATCGCTGAATAAGCTTTAAAGCTAAAACTTAATTCTCTGACCTACATGTTTGTTGAATGTGCAGGTTGTTTTTATACCCCTTCCGTTTGTTCGTTTGTTGGTTGGTTTGTTTATTTCTATGAACGGTTACGCAGATTACAACGAAAGCTTGTGGAAAGATGTGGTGTTGGTCTGAGAAGAAACCAATACATTTTGGTGTGGGTCTAGATCTGGGGGTGGATCCAGGAACTTCTCTTTACCGCTTTCTTTAATATTGTGAAATAAGGTATTGCTTTGATTTCCCATGGATTAACTCATGGATCTTGATGAAAAAATCAGGACTGATTTCTATGAGTGTGTTCAGTATGACGCAATTTGATTGAATATAAGGGGACTCGGGCCTTGGTGGAGGTGTGCACTCTATAGTTCAGACTGTATTCAGGTGGCTGATTTATGTAAAACGATCCCGATTCATTTGCATGTATATATTTGCAGAAGAAAGGTTCCAGCTCAAACAGGAGGCTTTACCTGCCTTTATTTGTAAGTCCGGGCAAGCTGAGACAGAGCAAACTGCCAGGATCTGCTCCTTCAGTCCCTAGGTAGAGACTTAATTCATACTTTCTGAGGCCACATGGCTGCCATGGTCTGTGTGATGTAAGCTTCATCTGTTCAGTCTGCAAAGGACTGCATTGACCGTCTGCTTGCTGCCCGAAATTTATGACCAGCCATTTGTGCAGGCATCCAATGCAGTTCGGTGTGTGTAGTTTGGAGTCTGGACCCATGCAAGACCATTCTAATTTTGAGCTTGATTCATGAAAAAAATTGGTTTTAATTAAGAACTGAACCAACCACTGCATGATGTAGGGGTATATTTCCTTTCTGCAATATTGGGTTTTCCTGAGATTTGCTTAGGCACTGGGTGGACAACATCGCTGGAAGATGCTATAAAATTGGTTCAGTTGTGAATTGATCTAATCTGTGGAAATGAAATATGCAACACCAGCCTTCAGAAAGTTCTGCAAATTAAACTTGACTAATGAATCACTATGAGGACTCAAACTTTCATACAATACTACTATATCTCTCACACAATGCTGGTGGGGTCATTAAGGATTCAGTATTTTTGGCTTAAGGACATTGACATGAAATCATTACACTTCCTTCTGGTTAGTGGACAACCTGTTATTCCACCTTCAAGGTAATATCCTCCATCTTACAAGAAGTGTTTTCAGTGAAATTAAGACCAGTGCTCTAACCACTGAGCTATGAAGCCAGATACTCTTTGCAATATCACAGATGGTCAGCAGGCGCAGGCTGTTGGACATGCTCTGGCTTCACTTTTGCGGAGCAGATAAATCATCAAAGTTTTTCTTTTTTGCAGAAAAATTGCTCAAGAGGAAGTGATTCCCCAAATGTTGCCATGGCGAAGATCAGCACCTGCGACTCGGAAGGTCAGAGGAACCTCACCAGACCTGACTTTGAAATCCAACGTGGCCACATACACATACTGTCCAATATCATTTTGTAGTTTGGCTTTTTGAAACTAAATGTACTTACTTGATTCTTGTTGCTCTGAGTTTGTTCCCTCATGGCTGATGCACCTATTGTAAGTCGCTTCGGATAAAAGTGTCAGCTGAATGAAACGTAATGTGATGTAATGAAAAGCATAATTATGAACTGTTTTTGCTAACAGTGGCTAGCTGGCTTAACGTAAACATTACTCCTGTGCAAACTGGAACGCCGTCAACCGTGGGTTAACTGAGGGCAATGGAACAGGGCGTTAGTAGATAGATTCATTTTATGGAAGTGGGGGGGCTGGACACCCCTGTGCTGGGCCCGGGCCCCTCTCGGTGCACCCCTGCCTCTTCACTGTGGCTGGACCCTCCCCTCAGTCTCCTCCTCCTCCTGGTCAGCCCCGCCCCCCAGAGGGGTGAGAGATAGGAGAGAGACTCTGCAGACACACACACACACACACACACACAGTTACACTCACACATTTACACACACACTTACACACAGTTACACTCACACACACTAAGCGTATCTCCGCAGCTCGGCCGTGTCTCTACTAACGGGACAAGTTGAGAGCTCCGGGCTCTCGCAGGCGGCTCCTCGCTCCTCTCTCGGAGGTGAGTGCAGACATTCAGACATGTTGACAGTGTGTTTGCTGGAGGGTCAGCGAGTGAGTGAGGGGTCGTAACTGAACTGAACGAAGCGGGGAAGAGGGAGGTTTTCTTCTCTCTCGGCGGGGGAAGGACGCGGCGGCAGCGGGCAGGAGGAGAGAGGCATGTCCGGGCTCTTGTTGGGCTGGAGGCGGTCGGAGCTAGTCGACTTTTGCCGGCTCAACAAGCCGCGGTTTAACCGGCGAGGAGCGTCGTTTCCGCCGCCGCTGCTTGAGAAATTCAGCCGCTCGGTTCGAGATTAGCTTCGACATCCTCCCCCGGGATGTTTCCGCACCACACCGCTGTCCCGGTGGCTCGTTCGTCCACTGCCGGGACACTTGGACCCAGTTTGAAAGGGTCGGAGGGTTTCCTGTAGTTTGTGAAGCAGCAGGAGTGAAGACGGAGCCTCCACCACCGTCCATGATGAGGGGTTCTTACTCTCAGGCTCTGGAGGAGGAGCGGTTTTCTAAATTCTAAAGTTTTCAATGGAAAATTAGCCGATACCTTCATTTTCCCTCGTTTTTCTACGTGCAACACGTTTGACTTCACGGTGCTCTCAATGTGAGTTTCTAAAACCTTTTACATTTGTCAACAGGGCAGTTTGAGCCGCTGATGTTTGTTTCTCCCTGAAGTAATCTGTTGTTTTGTCAAACCAATCTGTTAATCTTTCATTCAGTGTCACAAAATGGTGAAAACATGCGTATTAGCTGTAATGTCACAGAGCAGAAGTTCAAATCTTTGTTTTGCACAACAGACTGTCAAAAACATTTAACTTAAAATGATGTAGAAGATAAAATAAGGAGGAAAGAAGCAGAAAATACACCATTTATCTTAATGTTATAATTAAAACAGTTGTTAGATCACACTGTCATTCAAGTGACAAACAGTCCTTTCACCAAAGATATTCAGTCAGCAAAGATGTGAAGTAACATTTGAGTTAGCAGGAGTCAGCAATATCCTCAAAGGGCTCGGACTCGATAACGATTCATTTCTTTATCAATACAATTCCTTGATCAATCACTGGAATGTCTGATCCATCATTGTTCCGAAAAGGCCTGAAGACAGTGAGAGCACCCACGTTTCTTTCATTGTCCACTGTGACAATATGCTCATAGTATTTGGCTTGATATTAGTTATATTAGTCACTGTCAAAACTGAGAAGCTTGTTGATGGATCTACCAGTTGATTATTTAATCAATTAACCATATGCTTCAGTTTAACAGTGACTGTTGAGTCCACTTTAATCTTTCCCAGGGACCAGCGTGGAGGTTTTTTCCAACCAACGGCTCAAAACCCAAACATGATTTAATCTACAGTAAAACAGAGATGAGCAGGAAATGCTCAGATTTTAAAAGCTTCATAAATAACTGAAAGGACCAATTGTATCAGTCCTTTGATGAGACTGGGCCACATTAAGAATCTTTGAGACAGAATCACAGTGACGACAGATCTGTACCATGAGGGTTCCAGTCTCTTCTCCTGCCCTCATTCACGGTCTCATGGTAATACACAAACACCAGTGGCTGTGTTGTTCTCCTCACTTTGTGCCAGATGCAGACTTGGTTAAGGTAGGTGCTATCACTGCCTGACAGTGTTGGCCTTTAAATGTTTTATGTGTGGAGACGTCCTGAGCGCTTTTCTCCTGCTGTTTCTCTCAGAATCTGCACCGCCTGTCAGCTCACGTTAGAAATGAGCTGTTAGAGAGAGGGACAATCCGCCATACACACAACACTGTATTTAAACATTCATAGACCTTCCAAAGGGTGAGAGTATCTGCGTACACAAAGACTGTATTCGTATGACAGCTTTAAGACACTTTGTGCCGTGCACCTTATCTCCACAGGCAAGGTTCAGGGCTGAACCATACAATATATAGTTTTGTTTTGACTCGTGATGTTCACAAGTGGACCGCACAGACATGTAAAACAAACTAAGCCTATTAGTCACTTTACCTCTGGCTCTTTATATATGATCTATGGTTTATGTATGATCTGTGCTCATTGGAAGAAGGGGTTAAGCGGCAAAGTGCAGCACAGGTTTGACACCAATGTGTGGTACATTAGCCGTAAGGCCTGGGGAATTTAAAAAGAAAACAACAAGCTTAGCAAAGACTGTTTTGGAGAGGAGACAGAGTTAAAAAAGAAATTTGTAGTTTGAAGTGTTTGGGTGGATGAAACATTTTTTCATTTGTTGCATGTTGCTTTCAGGTTATGTCGCAGGCAGTTTCTTGTCACTGGATGTGCCAACAAAACAACGTCAAACTTAAAACTGCTTTGAGGTTCAGCATCTTTGTTCTCTCCACAGGAAAACAGGGCTTCAGGTGCAAAGTGTTTCTGCCACTGATCATTTGTAGAGAGCAGTGCTGCCATACAATTGTAAAATGCAGGTAGAGTTTCAACAATTAGTTGATTAATAGTCAACTGGCAATTTAGCAGATATCTTTGTAAGAGATGAATCGGTTGTCATCTCAAACAAAACTATAACACATGCTGCTCAAATGTGAGCATTTGATGCTTTCCTTCGTCATGCATTATAAAATGAATATCTTTGGATCGTGGGCTGCTGTTGCGACAAAACAGGGCATCTGAATGTGTCACTTTAGTCTATGAGAAATTATGACATGCTTTTTTCTCTATTTTCTTGCACTTTAATGACAAAATTATGAATCATAAAAAAAACTGGCAGATTGATCGATTGTTAGTTGCAGCTTGGCTCCACTGACTTGATCTAAAAGCTTAAGTACTATTAAGCTCTGCTGAGTC
This sequence comes from Paralichthys olivaceus, assembly GCF_024713975.1. NCBI lineage: Eukaryota > Metazoa > Chordata > Actinopteri > Pleuronectiformes > Paralichthyidae > Paralichthys > Paralichthys olivaceus. The sequence goes on from NC_091094.1 coordinate 9,257,819, forward strand.
TTTTATTTTAAAATGTCACTATGATACAGTCAGATTGTATTGTAAGCCATCAGCAAATATTAAATATGTCAGTTATACAACAAATAAACCGGTTGAAAAATGCAACAATTTTGATAAGTAATGATTCATCTTCATTTTTCAAGCAATAAACCCAAAGACGATCTCGTTCCAGCTTCTCAATTCTGGGGATTTGCTGCTTTCATATTTGTAGCTTGACAGTAAACGCAATATATCCAGGATTTTGAATTGTGATCAGTCAAAATCAGCAATCTTGTGACAGAAATTAGTGCTCGATTGAAACTTCATTATTCAAACTCATCATTGCATTAGTGATTTGTTTATTGCACATGGAGTTAAGATGGATATTTGGTGAAATTATGCACAGATGGGTTTTTTTTCTATACATTGGAAAAAATCATTTTGCTGTGTTGGTCTTGTTCAGACCTAATGCACACGAATAAACACACACGTTCATATCAGCATTGCACTGCTCCACATTACAACCAACAGTTCCTCTGGTTTCTCAGATGATCAGTCAGTTGGCTGTTTTCAGTGTAATGACAAAATAATATTCCCCTGAGTGTCTGAGCAGCCCCACCACTTTCCTTCACTTCTCTCTCTTCACTGATAAGCTGCCTCTGTAATATATTCTCTGTAGTTTTGTGCAGAAAATGATGTTTAATTATTCGACACAGTGATTTGGCTGGTGCTCATAAAATGCTGAAACCGGAGCAGCCTCGAAGGCACCCGAAAAAAATTAACGGCTTTACTTTATCCTTAAAGGAATGGAGCAGTGCACCGTCTGTTACTGACATCAAATCAAGTCAACACAGTCACAAACCACCAAGTGCTTTTTAAAATGTTTACTTAAAAAAATGTCTCCCTTTACTCGTCCTCACGGGAAGTCTATTTCTTATGATTTAAGTTGGAAATCTGTTTGTTGACCCCCTGCTGCTTAAGGTGTCCTCTCTGAGCCGTGTCTGATAGCAGTGTGCCTGCTTACTATTGAAAAGGGATTATACTAGATCAGCATTCTGATTACAGCGGGCAACCGGGCACTGCCTGCTAATCTGTGGTCTTAATACGGAGACAGGCAAATCACAGGGCAGCTATCAAGGCTACTTAGAGGCCCTGAGAGTCCATTGACACATTTGCAATTCATTTTGCTTGAATTTAAATGTTTTTGACATAATCACAGTGGTGGTATGACGCAGTTTAGTGCAAAATAAAACAACACCTAATTAAAACAAGTGGTCTAAATTATAGCATTCTCCATGTCCCTGGAGTGGTGGGTTTTTGCCACATGGATACTTAAGTGATCAGTAGATGTAATACTGGATCCCCTGCTGATGGATGCTGGGATATCCGATCCCCTCATGTGACCTCTCACCGAGAGGATAAAACCACAAACATCATTGATTGCAGAGAAAAGCTTTGGTGCCATGCCATCTCAGTCAATCCGTCCTGTAAGAATTTAATTTGTAGATGGTTTTTGTCCAGTGAAATCAATAGGAACTCAGTGGCAGTTGAACTTTTCCTCTTTATTTATTTGGTTGTCTGTTTTAGACCAAAAACTGCCGCCACATTCAGTTATTGGTTGGTGATGTGACAGTTTATCCAAAAGGTGTGGTTGCTTTTACTCTTTCAGATTTTGTTATGTTGCAGCCTGATGCTAAAATAATTATTTTCCTCATCAGTCTTCCCTCAATAGTTGGAAAACTGAAACACCTCTGGTAGTGATTACAGTTTTGCACTGCTGGATTTGATGATTCTCTGCCGTTCTTTTCTGAACATCTTAAGATCTGTCAGGTTGAAAGGGGATCATCAGTGGTCAGCTTTTATCAGGTCTCTCCAGAGATGTTTGACAGGGCTCAAATCAAGGCTCTGTCTGTGTCGAGGAAACACCGAGGCGTCTCAAAGGTGCTCCTGTGGCTGTATCATTAGGATGATTGTCCAGTTGGAAGATGAACCTTGGTCAGACGTCCTGACTGCTCTGAACCAGGTTTTCATTAAGGGTATCTCTGTACTTTGGTCTAGTTCAGCATTGATAACCCTGACCAGTCTTCCTGTCAGTGCTGCTGAAAAACACTTTCTTGAGCTGCTTTCAGACACGCACTGAACACGATATTCTCCTGAAATTATCTGGAGGGGCTACATGTGAGAGCACAAATGTCTGAGTCAGTTGCTCCGACCGATGTAAGAATGCAGAGTAGGCGTACAGATGTTAGTTCTGAGAGCGATAAATGGAAAACTGAAAAAAACAACAAAAGAATACAGATATCTCAGAATGGAAAAGAGGTGTCATACATTTAAACAACGCCAATGAAGATGTCAACTTGGAAAGACAATGAGATTGGAGACCCTTTGCAGACAAGGGCTGATGTTGGTGTCAGTCTGCTGTGAACAAAAACGTGATTTATTCAGTGGAATTTATACGTTATGTCGCCTCCTGAATGCTCTACCCAGGTGGTACCTCTCATCTGAATGCTCTGGAGGTTTTTTTTTATTAATGTGAACACATCTGACCCAGACAATATCTTGCTTCGTGTTCATATGTGAAAGTCAAAGTCTGGATAATATCCAGATCCAAATATCCAGACATTTTCCAGAGTTCTATTTGAAGGATTCAAATAGGACACATTGATTTTCATTCTTGTATTCTCTCTTGTATTATTGTGTTTCTTCACACTGGCGTCCATCCACCTTTCCACGAAAGCAGAAGTTAAACATGTCTTTCGAGGCTTTCATGCACATATGAGTCAGTGTTTACACATCCTTTACTGGCTTGTATTTGTAGATCTCTGCGTGCTACTGTGTTAAAGACCAGCATATCGTGCCGATTGTTTCTTTTGATGTAAACCAACCAATCAGACTCAGTGAAATATTGTGAACAGGAAGTGAGCTCATGGAGTTTGTGGCTTGCACTGTGTTCAGGAAGGCGTTTGGCCAAGGGGGGCATTGTTCAGGTTTTTTCCTCACATTGTTTTGGAAAGCACAGAAAGCCTCAGCCTCTCTGCTCTAGTTTGACTTTAGCACATGGTTACTGATAAGCACAAACCTGTGGATTTCCGAGTGTCGGGTAACTTCAAAATGTACAGACGTGAACTTATTTTCATTCTAGACTTCTAAAAACATTGCTTTCCGTGCAGCCTTTATACATTCTGAATATTAGGCCTCTAAAAATACTCACCGCCCACATCTCCTGATGAGCAAAATGCATTTTTCAGATTAGATGAACGCAGCTGTCGAACTTCAAAGCAAAGATTCAGTCAACATTGAAAGTGTTGGAACAGTGTGTGTGTGTGTGTGTGTGTGTGTGTGTGTGTGTGTGTGTCTGTGGTGCTTTTTGAAGACTGTTTCATGAATCCTGCCTGAGCTGTTTGAGATGGGCCCTTTAATGTCTGGTTTGCTCTGTCTTACGTCTCTGTCAGCGCTCTGCACCCATTGGTTTATAATTGACCACACACCCTGGTGCCTGCTTGTACCAAGGCGTGTGTGTCTGTGTGTTTCTTAATATTTTGTGGTTCTATGTGCAAATGAAAGTGTTACATCTTTTGTCCTTTTCAAGGGTGGCTCAGTGGTTTTGACAAAACACTCCTGTTTTACATTCTTGATAACCAATGCTTTTCAGCTTCAGAGCAGCAATTCCTTCAAAAAGTTGATAAAATATTGATGAGTGAGCGCAAGATTGTCTGAAAGCCTCCTTTTAGCAATCCTCAAAAGAGACCAACTGTTTAAAGTGTCTAGACAAGATGTTGGGTGATCCTCAGCATATGTCCGAACCAGTTGCTGCATTAATTTACAGAAGGAACAGGAAGTTTACATGTGGCACTATTTTGATCTTTGTACTGCTCCAGCTCGGATTCATGTTCAGCTATCTACTGCCTTGTCTTAAAGTCCCTGCAGGGTTTCGGTCAAGATATCTTATAACCTCCACAAATTAAATTATGTTCTTCTGTCCTGGTGGTCTTGTCAGCAAGGTGGCTTAAAATTATGTTAGTTTAAACGTACAATTGTTTAGTTTTTTGTTGTGGATCCGTATTTCTTCTGAGAGGGCTTTTTAACACAGTGAATTAAGATTTAGTTTTGCTGTTTTATCATGAACTACTGAAATAACTTTCAAGGAAAAAACAGGCATATTTTTCAAATATCTGTGACTGTGCAAAATCCAAATTGATGTGAGCAATTTCTAACATTAAAGAGATAAATATGGACAAATGTGCTTTGATAATCTAGCAGAATAGATAACCAGCAAGAATCTGGATCTGAATATTGAGTGAGAATCAACATTTGCATTTTAACTTTATTTTTTTTACATTTATATAAATTCCTACTACAAAAACTGGACATGATTTTGAAACATTACACATTGAATGATAATGTTGATGTCGTAACTCTTGTTTCTTAAAATCGAAAACCGGAGGTGTGATTGACTCCTTCTATCTCTGCCGGTCTCACTCTACACTGACGGATTGTTGTTCCACACTGTTGCACGTTTGCATTATTGCTCCCTTATCCAACTGCAGATTTGATTTTTTTCTCCTCCATTTCCAGGAATTCTTGCCTGTGCCTGTTAAAGCACATTCCTGTAAATTGACAGAAGTGCACAGGTTAGTGAAGTAATGTGGGCATGATTGAAGGTGGAATATTATATGGGATGAAGTGTGCGTGGATGTCACTCTTCGCTGACTGAATCATTTTCTTGCAAACGGTGCTATAATTGTCTCTTAGAAATTATGTTAATACACTACTGAACTGTTTCCCCAATTACACTGCGTGGGAAACGTAATCACCGCCTGGATTATGTTCAGAGGTAATGCTTTTTTTCTTTTAATAAACAAAGCACTACATTTATTGATGACAGTGGAGTCATCAGGAGGTGGTTATGGTGGTGGACATATAGAGTCTGCAACTGGGAGCTGCGTTCACAACCACTTTGCTAAAACATAGATACTAAAACATAACCATAAAACTGTTGAAATGCTGCAGTCACTTTAGGTGCATACTGCAGGCCTGCTGCAGGGGTCACATATTTTTGCTGAAAACAAATGTTATCTGTGAATCTTTTACTGATTTTTCAGTATCATCATCCTTTCTACTTATCAATAATGTCCACATTTCCTCATCATGTTAATAATAACCGCGTGGGTGGCAGTGGCTCAGGAGTAGTCCACTAACCAGAAGGTTGGTGGTTCCATCCTTAGCTCTTGCAGTTCACATGCTGAAGTGCTCTTGGGCACGACACTAAACCCCTAATTGCTCCTGATAGCTGTGCCGTCAGTGTGTGATAGAAAGAGCACTGCATATAGTAGCGCTGTGTGAATGTGACTTGTAGTGTAAAGTTCTATAGAAAGACCATTAATTTACCATTTACAATATGGCGGCTGTTTAGCATTTGCTGTAGCAAATTAGTTGAATATAAAGCTAATTTGTTGCAGATAGGCTCTGACTGTCGATAACCATTCCACATTTTAACAGGAATGAATCTCTGACTTTGCTCAGTATGTTAGAACCTGGATGAAATCAGACATTTGTTTCATATTTTACACAAACTGTCTCAGATTCAAACTAAAATGAAAGCAAATCAGAAGTGCAGAAACTTACGGTCTTGAAGTTTTAAGTATACGTTTTCAATATATTTGTTGCATGACTCCCACTTTTTAATTTGACCTTCTATTGCTGTGAACAACCCCCAAGTTACAACTAAGCTCACTCAGCTTACGCACGCTGAGAATCACCAAACTGTCCAGCAGGAAGGAACAGCTTGAGGAGCAGATTGCGGAGATCAACTATACTCTCATCCTTTTTGTCTGCCTGTACTGTTCTGAATCCAACAAGCACACACAGATCTATGCTTTGTTTGTAGTAAAATTAGAGAAATCTGCATGCACAGCTCTTAATATGCCCATGCTGGCAGCTACTGGGATAGCGCAGGCTCACTGTGCCTCCATCTTGGTTTAGTAGTGGATAAGAAGTGACACTTACAGAAGGCTGGCTGAGTCTAAGCCTTGTTTACTCAGGCTGGGTCTTAGCTGGGGACTCAAACCATCATTAGGCAGTGAAATGACTCAACAGAGGGACAGAGCTCCAGACAGGGAGAGAGGGATGACTTGCAGGGAAAAGCAGCAGTAGGAGAAACAGTTTAGAAAAGAGAGAGAAACAATATTCCCAAAATTGCCTAGTGATAGTAAACCGGACGAGTGCAGCAGGGGGGTGTAGTTAGAACCTGGAGGACAGGGCGTGCTGTGGTCAAACCCTTTTTATAAATAAACATACAGATTGGTCCAAAATAAACACAACTCGCTCTTGTCAGTGTGGAGCAGAAGGACGAATAGCCCCACCCAGACCCAGGACAGGACACCAGGCTCTAGACATGGGCTGCTGCTGTTGTGCAGAGCGGCTACAGGCCAGGTTTTCCCTCCGCTGGGGTTGAAGCCTTTTGTGAAAACCTCCCACGCAGGAAAATCTGCAGAAAACAACCAGTCAGGACATTTATCCGTCTTGGAGTTGTATCAAGAAGAGATTGGAGGAAAGGGTTGGAGGTTTTAGATCCCTTTTTGTAAGCTGTAAACCTGGTTGTCACGCTGCCACTTCCGGCCTGCACGATGCTCTGCTGATGTAACAGAAAACACGGTAAAATAAAAGCTGCATGTTTGTCAAGGAATAGAAAGAGCCAAACGAAGATGAGAAGCAAACTGAGACAACAGATGGCAAACAGAGGCAGAGTTAGATGAATAATTAAACTCTTCTCTGGACATGGCAGGGCATGAATCTTTACTGCCTGCTGGTGACAACAGGCGAGTGATATTCCTTTCTAAGTTTGCCTAACAGACTCTAAATCAGGTACAGATGTCTGCGTTTAAGCTGCTCACTCAAGGGAACCTGCAACATACTGGTTAAATTATGTAGGAAAATCCGACATTCACAGTCCAGGGGGTCACAGAGTGCGAGAGGAAAAAATCTGTGTCATGTCTTTGACCACATGACTTGTCTGTGTTGAATAGAATATGCAATACTTGTGCAAGATGGCATGTTAGGGCTTGATTCCCCCCCCCCCCCCCCCCCCCACAGTGCAGTGACCATGTCATTGTGTTATCAGATATCAAAAAATTGCCTCTGTGAATGTTTTTTGATGAAGGAAATGCAATTGAAGCTGTAATGACTATTACAGCAATACATATATATATATATATATGTAAATGAATTTGTAGAAAAGTTATTTTCAGCTATTTAGAGAATTGAGTAATTGTTTCAGTCTTTTGTCAAGCAAATATGTTAAATGTTCTCAGTTTCCAGCTTCTTCTCAAATGTGAGGATTTTCTGTTCTGGTTGTAGATGGAATATTTATCTACGCTCACTAATTATGTCCTAAGTTAGTTTTAATTAAGTTAATAGAAAACACAATATGGCCACAGTTCAGTGTTTGCTACAGCAATAGTTTTTTGTGATTTCAATAATAGCACTGCTGACAATATGTGTTGAATTAACTTAAAACGGCTTCCTTATCAGCAGCGTATAGATCACCTGGTAGAGCTGCCGCCCCACATTGGCCCGGATTCGATTCCCACCCGCGGCCATGTATGCATGTCCTCCCCCAATCTCTCTCTATCCACCTTTCACAAGCTTACTCTGTCCTATCTATTAAAGGCGATAAAAATACATTAAAAAAGATTTCCTTAGCAGATCATTCTTTCCTTATGAGAAACCTCAGTCTACATGAGCAAATATAAACAAAGAAGCTTACGAGATGTAAGAATTCTTTAAATCCTTCAGTTTGCAAACTGTCTGCTGGGTAATCTGAGGCCTCTGCCTCTTTCTGGCCTCTTCAGTGGTGGCCTTGCTCAAGGATGGAAAATGTTTCTACATGTATTTATTGATATAGGTTTGTGTCTCTGTCTCTACTTTGCAAATTATTATTTATATTGTTTCTAAACAAAGAGAAAACAAAGCTATTTTTATTCCTGGTTTATTAACAAACCGGGTATTTATGGTCTTAGGAGAAAAGTGCTGCATAGGAATTAGACTGCTGCAGTCTTGATCGTCTTATATCAAAACATGTTAAAATATTTGGGAAGTCCTTCCTGACGTTATTACCACCCTTGGCAGATGTTGGATTGTGAGACGAAGATGGATCAGTTCCAGGTGAGAACTGGAACTATGAAAGCTCAAAAACCTGCCAAGTGTGTATCAAGTGTTGTTTTGTTCTTACTTATTATGCAGCTTCATTTTTATTCTTACCACACAAGAACAGTGTAGCAGATTGACAGCACATCTCAGCATGTCTCAGTATTTGAAAGAGGGCAGGTTGCTTTTTAGTTTCTCTCTTCTTGAATGTGTTGTTGTGCATTTTAAAAATCTTAATTTTAGTTCGATTACCATCAAACCCCTTTTTGAATTTATCCCACTAAAACAGTGCTTTGTTCCACCACGGTTCAGCTGCTGGGAGTCCCCTTTAAGTGTCAGATAATTTCTTGTGTACTTAAGGGTTGGAAAATTATCCAAGCAATGTTTAGTAACATGCATGTGTCCTTAGATAGGCCTGTCATATCTTCAATGGCATTACAAAACTGAAGGAAAGTGGAATGCCAAACTTTCTGGGATTATTCAGGCTTTTTTAGCTGTTGTGATGAAGTATATTTAGCAGTTTTTGCCTGTGGCGCTGCCTTCCCTCACTCAAAACAAGAGATAAACACAAGATGGAAAGGTAGGGTAACAAGAAAAATCAAACAGAGTTCTATAGAAATACTTTCTTTGACTGAGAACATGCCATAACAAGTGAGAAAAACAAATACCGCTGCACTACAACAAACAACTTGCATTTATTGTAGTGTCATGGTAGATTTAGAATTATTGTTATTCAAATAAAGAGAATGTAAACAATGCTGCTACTAGTTGATTGGTTACTGCCCTCAGAAATGTGAGAATTCCTAAAATGTGCAGATCTTTATTCTTTTAGTCTTATAAATTAGTTAAAACATGTTTGTCACTGCATTTAAAAAATAGTCTCAAATTGGAATTGCCATCTTAGTTGAATGTTTGCTTTCCCCAAGGATTTGACCACAGGCTTTAAAAGGGCATTGACCCCTTACAACTTTCCATATGGGGTCATTTGAAGTGTGTTCTGGTTTTGACCAGGTTGGCTGAATACTTTAATGAAGACAGAACAATAGTTGGTCTGTTGGCACAGTGTTGACCCGGCTGTGTCAGGCAGGACGAAGTACTAATATGAATTAGGTTAATAGGAATTATAATGTGATCTGAGCATGACTGTGAAGCCAACACAAGTGGTGTTAATATGTTGGTCACTAACATGTTGGTCAGTAGGTCCTGCAGGATCAGTCCTGGCACAGAAACACAGATTTACTGTAAGATTGCTGGCTTGTTATTTTCAAGCATCAAGTAGACGGCTTATGTGGACATGGACAAGCTAATGTAATTTGGGCACTTGTGATCCGAGCTGAGCTTATTGCTTCATGTTTAAAGTGGAATACTGAATTACTTTTGGCCACTAGAACTGAAGCCACCAAAATAAGTGTTGCTGCTTCCTGGCTCAGCTTTGATTGCAGCTGGCCAACTGTGGCATCCTGTAGCACCTCAACACCTTAGTTTTGTCGATATGCAGTGAGCTGGCTAGCACTGCCCTGGTTCATTACGACAGGGGAGACAGTGACCCAGAATCAAGTTGACCTGAGTACTTTAAATCAAGGCTCCACAGGAGGAAATAAATTCTCTCCCCACCAGCACGCATAGTGCCAACTAGGACAAGTAATCCAGACTGAATAAAAACGTCCTCTTAGAGGACGCCGAGGGAGAGAGGGATGGAAGAGTGAACACTTGATAGGGCTGATATAGGGAGGAAGGAAGAAGGGAGGGGAAAAAGGAAGGATGGAAAAAAATAGGCAAGGGAAGGATGAAAGAGAGGGAAGAGTTAGATTGTTGATTGAATAGAGAAGTTGTGTATTATAACACATTAGATTACTCTTTGACATAAGATGAGTGAACTCAACGATGCAACATGATTTTGCACAATGATGCATAATGAGAATAAGCTCACTAATGAGATGGATTCTGGATTTAAAGGGATCAAAGATGATTAATGTAGTTTTGCTACACTTTAGCTGAAGGAAATTATTTGCAGGCGAGGCTTTAGGGAATCACTAGATTTTAGTGGATAGTACAGCTGTGAATCATCAACGTAGACATGACAGAAGATATTGTGTATGGAGTATGTACAGACTGAAATAAACTGGCCCCGGGCCATATAGGTGACAAAAACTAGCCCACAGCAACAGAGAATGTTTTAGTTTGTGGTGGGATGCAATTTTCCCCAGAGTCCACAGTCTAACAGATCATTTTCATCCCTTAAAACAGAGTTGTGAGAAGCTTTGAACCCTGAATGAAATGGATTAACGGTCTTGTTGGTGTTCAGAAATGGTAACACTTTTGACAAGCTACGTTCTTCTGCTAATATTAAATAATAGCTATTTAAACATTTAGTGTGGTGGGTGTTGAAGAGGAAGAACACATTTGCAGTGGAAAACTTCTCAAAAATGTCAATGGGTTTTAAAACTTCATGAGAGATCAAGATTAGCTGTTAAACTAAAACTCTGGCCTGTTAGATAAATACTGAGACTGATAATCTCAGAAAAATATTTTGTTTTCCGGGATGGTGCGTATGAAGAAAAGAAGAATTAATTAGGAATTGTGCGGCTTAACAGACAATCAAGTTGTTATACTAAACAGTGATCTTAAGAGGTGCTGGGAGGTGGATTTTCTTATTTTTATGCAGAATCAGGCAAGCTGCTTCCCTTTGTTTCTAAGTTGTCTTTGTGTGGAGCCAAGCTAACCAGCTCCTGGCTGTAGCTTCATATTTTCCGTACAGAGATAAGAGCGGTATAATATCTTTTCATCGATCCCTCATCAAGAAAATGAGAGACGGTTTTGTGGAAATCATGTTTTATCTCAGAGCAATTTCGGTATTGGTATTACATCATCACAAGTGCTGTAAATGATACCCAGGCCTGCTAATAATGTATAAAATACTCTATAAGACGTGTTATTGCATATTTCTGTCTTTAGTTATTTAGATTTGCACATTTGAGGTGTTCCACTATAACGAAGAGGCCACCTGTTGCCTAATTGGACACAAAAAAATCCATTAGGATGCTCTTCAAAGTCCAAGATCTGAGTCTGAAAGCACGTGTTTGTTTGTGTGTTTGTGTGAGGAGCTCCGTGACTCAGTGAAGTGTTCTCTGTTGATGTGTTTACATGCTGCAGCAGCTGCTACTCTCTTTTTTCCCTTTCCACTCATATGCTCTTCACTGCTGCTGAGTAAGGCTCTTTTCTTTTTTGTTAAAAAGGAAACTGCTGCTGTAGCTGGAGAGGAACCCAAACAAGTATAACGTAAAAGACATCTGGGCTTAAAGCTCTGTCGGATTAGTTCTTCATATCAAAGACACTTTATAGAGAAGATTAAATGAAAGACACATCAGGAAGAACTCATCGAATGTCCAAAAAATTATATTTGGACTAAATGGTTGTAAATGCTGATTTAGCAGGGAAAATATAGAATTGGCGTTTTTTAAATGTAAGAGCATGCTTTAAAAAAAAAAAAAATGCATGAAAAAAACTGCCCAGTTTCGACTTAAAGTGAAGCAAAAATAATTCATGATCCAAAGATTAATATTCAGAATGTACTGAGCGAAAATATTATTTACTTTTTTAATACTTTTTACTTTTCTAATTACATCAGTGCGTTAAAAACATAAAAGCTCTCTTAAAGGCTAATGCATCACAAACTGCACTGTTCCTGGTTCTCCAAACACAGACCTGCCTTCTGTCAGTTTGACTCCACTGACTCTAGTCTGACATGGACAGGGGTCATCGTGTCTCTGCTAATGGCTGCAGTTGTCAGAAAGGTCAGATGTCGAATCTCAGCGTAACATTCAAAACCAACCACTTCCTGTCGTATTGGCCCTGTGCTGTGTCAGTAGCATAGACTGTATATAAAGAGGTCAGTAGCCTTTTTGTGCCGTGTTTCTTTAACACTGGCTCTGGTCCCGAAATAGTTTCTGCTGTTTTATAATGAGATTGGAAACTATGCTGAACATTTCGATATTTATGTGTGCTACAACCTGTAAAGGGCCTATTAGCACATGATTAAATGCAACACGTTTTTTCTGGAGTGCTAATTGTAGGTGATGCAATTCATTGATTTTCTTACAGTGCAATTTCCCCGCTGAAACCATCACCTTCCCCAGCACCAGTAACCCACTCTGTGTTGGTAATTACTGCGTAAGACTCAAGTTATGGATTGGGTTTTCCTCTCTGATGTCCATTCACATTCGTAAGGCGCAGTAATGAAAGCAGAGCAGGCCATTGCTTTGCAAAAGCCTTGATGGTTCAGCCATATCACAAAAGAGAAGTCATTTCAATTCAAGAGGCCGTGCTGCTCATTTAAACATGAAATTGAAACGAGCTCTTTCAGTGCAAATGTCTTTACCAAATAATACCCTTTGTTATCCTCCAAAAGTGGTGTAAAGTGAGAAACTTTGCATAGCACTCAATACACTATTTCACATCTTCAAATTCTGTAATGAATTTTTTTTTTTTTTGCTGTAATTGACAGTGAAATTTTCTCAATCATGAACCCAAGTTAGTCCAGTGATTAAGGACCAGGGTGTGATACAGAGTTTCTGCAGTGAGGGAAGTGCTTGTATACCTGTGGTGAATGATGGTCTATGTCACTGGTTCGACAGCTGTAACTGCTGCTGCTATCTGGCTGAATGGTTTCACTGAGCTTTTTAATCAGCTTGGCCCTCCTCTAGTATTAGTAGGTGATTAAATGAATAAGAAGAACCTGGAGACAAGAGCACTGGCCTGGCACACAGGATCTCTGGGACTCAGGGGGCCATAGTGGTGGGGTTACGGACGGTGTTTTGAGGGGGCAGAGTGGATGGACAGTTTTGTCTCCTTTTGCTGAGGCCACTGTTTCACAAGCAGGCATGCATACATGCACACACACACACACACATACATACACACACTCTCTCATGACATTGAGGGGTTTGTACAAATCACATGAACACACACACACACACACACACACACACACACACACACACACACACACACACACACACACACACACACACACACACGTAGATAAAACGCAGACACACAGACACACTCTGTCAGACACACTAGGCCATTGTGTGGGACACTACTGCCAGTGTGTCTCAGTGTGTAGCGGCCTGACACGGCACACGCCTCCTCGCTGCTAAATGTCATGCACTGCTACGTTGTTGGTGATGCAAAGTGCAACAAGTGTGTGCATCTGTCTGTGTTCTTCTATTTTATAAATACTGAAGGATTTTGCTGCAGTAATACTGTGTGTCATTGTGTGCTAATCGCTTGACCACAGGAAACAAGACAGTACTGTATTAATTGTTAATCAATCATGCCCATTAGTTGCAGCTATTGTGTGCAAGGAGCCTTGAATGATTTTCCCATAAGGAGTCCAACTGTCCATTTTTTTATTTCATAATATTATATTTTTTGTCAGTCTGTTGTAATAACTGCAGTTAGTGCTACAATTTAAACTTGACTGATGACAATCTGTGTAGTCTATTACATATCAGAGAAGCTGAGCTCAAATTAAATAGCTTTTTTAATGCAAATCCCACAAATATTAACTGTCATATAAGACAAAGAGAAAGTTGTTTGACTAATCAACAACTTGTTTCCTCTCTTCTCTGTTTCACTGTAGAAATCCTCCTCTCTCAGATGTGTTTGTCGCCTCCTACTCGGTCGTGTGTCTTTGTCTGCATACATGTTTGTCTTTGCATCTGTTTCAGGCAGGGACTGATAACAGCATTAGGGTGTCTCCTTCTAACAGCAGATGATGAACGGTGATGGGGGGGGGGCAGGCGATTTTTCACCAGCAGCACAAACACATTGACTGTTTTGTGGTCGAGTCATGGTGATCTGCTGATTGACAGAGTCACGGGGCAGTGGGTAGAGTCTTCATTCTTTGGCAGGGACCTGCTACTGATGTTCATTACAGCTCAGAGGGTGTGAAACCTTGTACCTCTTTAACACGTGAATTAAACACTTGCAAAGATGGCAAATGAACCAACTCAAGGAAAATAATCATTGTAGTCATGAAAACCATTATGGGAACATTTATAAAGATATTAGACATTCATAGTATGAAACTGACTGAATGAGAAGTATTCAAAAAGATATGGTCTTAATTTGAGCTGTCAGGTTTTCATACTTATTCACATAATCTTGTCTTTGGACTTTAAAACCATTTGACCTCTATCTCGTTATTGTCAGCGTTGGATTTTTCATATTTTCTGCTCTGGGGGGAGGAGGAGGAGGATGAGGTGATAAGAGAGAAGATTTAAAAACCTTCTGGTGTTCAACCCCCGGGCCTCTTTTCGAGCCTCAACTTTATTAGTATTAATGTATTCTTTCTCTGCACAGAATCTGCACTCACATACTGATTTTGTTGGCTCTCAGACAAAGACATTCAACACAAGTGACCGACTTCTGCTTGAAAATTCAAATAGAAAAATGCATTTTTAAATTCTTTCAAATTGAATAGATAAGACTGTGTACCTTGCTTTGCCTTCATGAATGGGTGATTAACTTTCTATTGACTTCTTCAACTTTTCATGAACCTTCCTCTCAGAACTCTCAATGACTGCACAGACTGCATTTAGATGATTGAGATGCGTGTTTTAAAGTGAGTGAATACGTGGCCTTTCAATTACAGATAAAACTTCCGTCTGGAGAGGAAGTTTCTGATACTGTTTCCACTGTTTTTCTTCCGCCTTGTACTCAGTCCAACTCCATTAACTAATGTTGTCTGTTGCTTTAAACTTTATCGCACAGTCTTCATCAGTGGCTGGAGATTTCTCATGGAAATGGAACCTTTGACATATGGAGAAGCTTAGTTATTTTTTTATCCATTGCAATTTTAGGATTTCTGTGAGGGGCAATGTTCTGGATTGTACTCACAATTTAGTCATTTTGCGTGGTTGTTGAAATATATGTGATAGGTCAGTAGGTCACATCCACACTAACACCTGGCCAGGAGTGTTTCCAACTCCTGAGTAGAGGTGTCTCTGAATGGAGAGCATCATGAGTTATGGACTAACTATAGTCACTCTTCCACAACACCTGAATCACACACACACACACACACACCCACACACACACACCCACACCCACACACACCCACACACACACACACACACACACACACACACAGTCTGGTTAAATGTTTTGTTTCGTTTTCCGTCCATGAGACGACATTATGGCCTCAGAAGTGTGGAAGCTGTCTAACACCCGCAGGCGCGTTATAATTGTCAGTGATGAAAAGGAGAAAATGGATCATAATGACCCGAGTGCTCCGTGACAGAGCCTTTGTACTGAACTATCAGGCGGCCATGACAGGCAAAATTCTTTTAACAAGCCTTTTTTTATTATATTATATTGTATTTTTAAAGCTTTTTTTTTTTTAAATGCAGTGCCTGTTCTAAACCCGCCTGTTTGGCCTGTGGTGTAATGCAGGTTGCAGGTTTCTGTTTGAAACTGTGAAAGTGATCTGCAGGACTCAGTGTGCAGAACCACAAAGCTGCACCACCGATGCTGCACAAAAAGTTGTTCACCTGTTAATCCAAAGTTTGGAGAAGCTTGGAGTGGAATACCAAACAGGAGAATCAGTTGTTGTTGTTGCCGTTGCTGAGAATGTGCTTTTGTCATGATGAGCAACGTCCATTACAGTGAAAAGTCTCAGCCGACGCTACTACAAAGTGCTGGTTGCCTGTTTATTAAATCCAAATTGCACCACATCCACATACAGGCAGACAGACAGAGATTTCTGGAATCAGGAGATAATATACTTTTTCTTAATGTTCTGGTCTGGAAGGTTTGCAGAGAAACAATCAAGCCAGTGATGGTTTAATGCTGAAAGGTAGCACATGCAGTGTGTTTTTAGGCAGATAGCATATTTCAGCCCTGTGAGAGGGGGAGTTGCATTTTTGTGATCACAATAAAGTAGACAGAGTTTTGTAATAATGACGGCAGCCAGCAATTTATGAAAACAACGACCTGAATCAAAACAGAGACAAAACAAGACTATCTGTGGTTTCCTCTGGGCTTAAATGCAGTTTACTCATAGATATAACAACTTGTTGATTGGTGTCTGACCTTCCTTTTCCCCCTTTAAAGACTCAGTGTAACAATTTGGCTGTGCCTTTTTCATGAAAATGTGAAATACAAAGTGTAGCGTCCTTATCTGCAGCGAGAGCTGATTGAGGTCAATCTGTGATTTGCTATCTTGGTCTCGGGGAGCAGCTGTGATATCACCAGAGGGGTTACAGTTATTCAAAGTTCCCCATGTTCTACATATCTTCAAACAGTTTGTCTTCTGCCTCCTGTGAGGACATCAAATCAAGTACACAATTTCTCTATCTGTTTTTTTTCATGCACTGCTGAAGCTCTTAATGGGCAAAGCAATTTCCCTTTGGGGCTGCACATGTTTTATTCTCTTGTATCTTAACTGTTCAGAACGCTAACGTAATTTTCGTGTGCACCTGTTGTTAATGTCACAGAAACAAGACCACACATCAGCACGCAGACGTCCCTCTTGAACCTCATAATGTGTGTCGCGTGTTATCTGCTATGTCTGTCAAATCTACACTTCCTGGAATAATGCATGACAAAAACATAGCCTGACAAGATGTGAAGAATAGTGAAACCACTGTGAAACCATCTTGCTCAGTGTTCATAAGCACAATGGTGTCTAGCCGCTGTCTGTCCTTTTTAACTCATGTGGTTTTTGGTAGTTGTGGAAAATGTTGTGCTCATTTGGCAGCATCCTGTGCAGCCAATCAGTTTTTATTTTCCATGAATGGTCAGGAGTCAAGTAGGAAGTCGTACTCCTGGACTCCTGCTGTTGTGTATACATGACAGTACTCATTATAATGACTGTCAGCTTAGTTTCAGAACTGGCGAGGGAGTGTAAAGTGAACAATCGGGGTAATCCAACAAAATATTGGATATAAGTACACTATCCATGCCTTACAATCCAAGTCTAAGACTTTCACATGGAAATGAACAACTATTATATTCAAGCTGTTGCCAGACAGGTTGACAAATGCTGATTAATCCTGTAAGTGCTATGTAAATCTTTATATTTCATAGCACACTGGAGTTTTAAATCTGATGTTGCGTTACATTAAACAGTATGAATTGGTTTGGAATTAGAAGAAGTGAACAGTCATAGTGATGGAGACAAAGAGGCTACAGCAACTATAAATGGCATCCAAGAAAAGTTTCCAATGTTCTAGATAAAAAAGGTCATTAAGAGGAAGAATTAAAAAGTCTGCAGAAAATGCGGAGAGTCTCACTCCGACATTTGCGTTCACACATGCACCTGCACACCAGAGAAAATACTATTGATGAACAGCTGAGTTCAGTGCATGTCTGAAAGCAGCCTAAGGGATGTAAAAGCTCACTGATAAAATGATACTGCTTATCAGTCTCTCATTAATGCAGATGCTTGGGTTGCTTTTCTTGTCTCTGTTCCTACTGTGTGTATATGTTTGTGTCTGTTTTGTGTGCGTGTGTATGTGCATGTGTGTTTGTGTGAGTAATATCATTACCTCTGCTCTGATTCCCCTGATTTGATAAGCAGTAGCTCCTGGGTTTCATATTATCTGTGCTAATGCAACTCATCATCAAAGACGGCTAAAGAAAACACTGGACGTTCCTTGTTTGTCGCACGGCTTTTCTGAAGTTAATTCACTTTAAAATGAGATAAGATAACCCTGTATTGTCTGCTCACGTGGCAATTTGGCCTGCATTCACGTGCTTTTTCACAAATCACTTACCATCGCCGGATTTAAAACATAAAAGAAAGAGCATATGTAACATCTGCATTGACATTGAGTGATGTGTGTGTTGTTAAAGTCCATGTCAAAGTGTAAATATGTGTGTTGAAGGAGAGGGATCAAAGTCTGTTTGTTGGATCGGTTGATTGTCTCACGGGTTGAGTGGTGGGGGTGTATATGAAGGGAGTGATTAATCACTTCCTTTCACTTTGTTGATTAACTTTGGCTGCAGACTGAGGAATTAAAGAGTAAAGCGCCTCCTAGAGGGCAGAAGTTGGATCTCCTCATGCAGGACATGATAAAGGTCAGGGTGATTTAATTAGTTAATCTTATGATTTGTTTAGTTTTCCTCAAAATGATGGAGCAGATCCCCAGACTCTTGCTCTAGTGTTTGGGAGAAAGTTCACTGAACCAGGTTGAGATTCAGCATTGAAAGATACTTTGTCTGTTAGAGCAGAAAAGCTGAGTAACTGAGGAAATTTCAAAACTTGACCTGAGTCACCACAGTTCTTCTTCTTTGTTCGGTTTATTGGCGGGTAGCAACCAGCGTCAAAGAGCTGCACAGGCTTATTGTACACCCTCAGGTATTTGAATCATGAGTTTTGCTTTGATGATTGCTGTGCTCACATCTCAGAGGACGAGAGAGAAGGGCACATTATCTTGGGCAATTCACAAACCATCATAGGAACATTTTACCTTTTTACATTTTACCAAAATCAATACAATAAAGCAGTGCATGAAAAATGTTTCATAGATGTCAGTGGTTTGGGGTTGTTTTCGCTCTTAGATTCAGTTTGTTTGTTGGCCCTTTTCCTGTATGTTGTCCACTGTGTGTTGCAGTTCTGACTGCTATTGTAATATTAGTTAAAACTCTTTGATATCTGTATTATAATCATATCAATGTTGCATATTGATTTTGTCTTTCAATGTGAAGTTTGCATGTTCTCCCTGAGTCTGCAAGTACAGTACTAACATGTGAATTGGTGTTAATTGGAGACTGTACATAGGAATGTAAGAGTGAATGCTTGTTTGTCTCCGTATGTTGCCCCTGTGATACGCTGATGACCTGTCCAATGTCAGCTGGGATTGGCTCCAGCCCTCCTCTGACCCTCAAAGGATAAGCAGTATAGATAACAGATGGATGGATTCTGATTTTACTTGTAATCATTGAAGCGTTAACACAATCAGATATTTCTTTGTAAAATGTAGTCTTAAACTTCTTTACAGTGTATAAGTCATTAAAGCTGGATCATCTCGAAAAATCCATCGAAATAAACTAGAAGGTTGCTCAGAGAGCTCATACCTCCGCTAAGGCTAACGTTCTTTCTTATCTTGTAAAAGAAAGTAGAAGAAAATTCCTCGATCTTCCACCTGATCTCCATCTGCTCTTTCTTGGCCCATGCCCCACCTCTCAACCTTTCAATAATATGGTTCTGTAGTTTTTGTGTAATCATGCTAACAGTCGAACAAACGAAAAACATAACCTTTCTGGGAGTCATGACAAAATAACTTAATCACATCAAATGCACAAAAACTGCATGAATAAGATGAAGAACACACTTGAAAGAGAAATATCTGTTCTACCTAGAATTGGCCTAGTAAGTCTAGTCAATTGTCAAGCAAGGCATATTGAATCATGATTGAACTTAAATAAGTAATTTCATCATAATGAACAGAATTTAGAAAGATCTTATAAATCTTGTTGAGTTATTTAAAGGCTTTCATCCTGCCAATAATCAGTGTTTTAGCTTCTGCTGGCTCATATCCTCCAATATCTGAAATGTTAAGACTTTTTTTATTCAGACCTACAAATGAAACTGTGTCAGACTGTTCAGCAGCAGCAGTGTTTCTTCATCTGCCTTCCGTCTTCCTTGAAAGATTTTGCAGAGGGGAGAAAAAAAATTGCTGACAGCTTTAGTTTGAAATTCCTCCAGAATAATTTGAGACCCTGCTGCTAATCCTCTTGCGACTGACCTTTGGATCTCAAGCCAGTCTTTACAAATCATTTGCTCTAAACCAATTTGCTGTGTTAAACTCACCTCTCAGCTGTTTCACACAAGCTCCAACAATCTCCATCTCCACTTGTCATCTGCTAAATAGGTTGTGTAACAGGGGAAAGTCAAGGATGTGTGTTTGCATCTCTGTGATGGAAACGTTTGGAACAGTTTGGAAAGATTTTGTCTGGATGCCTTTCTGAGTTACTCACTTGGCTGAGAGTTGATAATGTTACATATGACATCTGTTCACTGGTGCACAAGCTTTTCTGGTTAACTGAGATGTTGTAGGAAGTGATTGTACTGCTTGTTTCCTGTCCATGTTTTCAGCAGTAGATACTGTAGGTGTTTTTTAACTGTTAAGGAAATGTAATGCAGGTTTGGTGGCAGAGTAGATGTAGCGCAGCACTGTGGAGCATTTCATCAGGCGATGCTGCCGGGTGAAGGGTTTCATTAGTAAAGGTTGCAGATATGAGGAAATATTTACCAGTCTGTATGAAATAGTAGGTAAGAGCGTGTTTCATTCACAAACCATGCAAGTTTTGTAAGCAATGGAAATCATAATGTCATTTGTGTGGGAGTGTGTGTGTTTGTGTTTGAATGCTAAGTTATTAGGAAGGGCTGCACTTTCTTCAGGAGAATGTTTTCTGGCTGATAAAATGTCCGCACATTGTTAAGACTGCTGTTTAGAGGAAGTGGTGTGAATAAGCTCGATCACTTAGTCTGACAGATTAATGTATGTTTTCATTTACTCTGTATATAGTGAGTTTAATTATGCTATCTAAAGGAACTTGACTGAGAAGTTGTAGATGATTATTTGGAGTTTCATACAGTACAAACATACAGACTTTCTGACAGGGCAGGTTTAAATCAGTCAAAAAAACAATTGTTTTTGTCATAGCAGATCCAGGTAACAATGACAAAATCAACGTGTCTATAACACTGCCCTGGTTCTTTTTTCTCGCCTCTTAGTCAGTTTCTCATCATACTGGCGCCTAGTGTTCAGGAAGCGGTTAACCTTCATGCAGGATGGTAGAATGAGATCTATAACAGCTCTCAAAGCGAATGGAAAATTGAGACTGCAACCTGTGTGTTCGGTCATTTAGTGCAAAGTAGTGAAATTGTTCCTCTGTTCTCTTAGAGGTACATTTATCCACTTACCTGAACCTTGAAAGGCATCATCGTGACGGCTGGAAAATTATGCACGTTAATGGAAGAAAGCAGAGCAGGAATGAGAATGAAATGTTGATTGGAAAATTATTTCACCCTGATGTGAACCTCGCTGTGGGTGAGAACAGAATTATTGCTTCATTTACTCCTTTTAGCATCACAATTAACGACACAGTTTAAAGAAAATGCTGAGACAACATGAAAACAGCTATCCAGCGACTGGGTCCATGGTAGCTTGAACTTTGGTCTGTCTAATGAGTCCACCAAAATGCATCTCTGTGCACTTTTCAAACCATGCTCACTTTAAATCTTCAATGTTTCCCCAGTGGCTAAAGATTTACCCCAAGTAATAAACTGCATCAAACAAAGCTCCAAGTAGTTAAGATTTGTGGCTGATATTTATATGAACACCAGCTTTTCTCTTTCTGTCTCCTCCCTCAGAAAGTCTACCACTGCTGAAAGGATGAAGATGACAATGGTGGGAGGAGGCCGCAGCCGAAGGTGCAGTCCTCGCTAGAAAAACATTCTCCCTTAATTTCACCCCTCCGTCATCACCCACCACCACTGCGGTCCAGTCCCCCTGCCGTCATGGCTAACCACTTGGAGCTGATCCAGGAGCTGCAGCAGCTGGACAAGGTGCCCAGCCTGGAGAGGCTCAGGACAGCCCAAAAACGGCGTACACAGCAGCTAAAGAGATGGGCTGTGTATGAGAAGGAGATGCAGAACAAGAAGCGAAAGGCGGACAAGAAGGGACGCAACGCCAACAACTTCCAGCAAGGAGAGTCCAAAAGGCATGTGTCGTTCGCCGCCAGCGTGGCGCTTCTGGAGGCATCGGCCAGGAATGATCCAGATGAAGGTAAGGGTAGAAAGATTTGTGATTTGTGCACATTATAAAATATAGATTAATGGCTACACAACTGCAGTAAAAATACATGATTGGCAAAAATAATATATGCACTGTGGATTTATTTTGGTTGTAACAAGGCAACTAAGTTGGAAATATGCGCTGGGCTTCCATTCATGAGCTCGGAGAGAAACTCGGCACAGAGCTCAGTGATGCCGCATTTGAATAATTACTTTAATTTCTGCCCAGCCTCACTTCTTCAGCTGGATATCAAAATGCCAAGGTCAGGAAAACGATTAGCTGGGCCTGCCCACTTAAACTGCCAGGGGAAGTCTCTCTATTCTAACTGGATTTATTCTGTGAGGAAACTGTTTTATCATTGGGAAATAATGGAGTTGTCACACTGAGATGAAACTCTGTCAGTCCTCTAATTAAAATACCTATGGACAGTGTCCCCATATTTGGAGATAGTAATTGTTTTCCTCCAGTACAAACAGTCCCAACGATGCTGTGGCTGTGCTTACACTGTGTCAGTGATGCAGGGATGATAAAAGGCTGCTTATCTTTTAGATATAGCATCTAATTTAACTTCACTTTGACTTGAAATTAGATTGAACTTGTTCTATCACAACAGATGCAGCCCATGGCTACCGTGCACACTATCTCTACAGATATGGAAACAAGCACAAGGGTTATTTATTTTCATAGTATTTTACGGAGCAGAAGCTGCTCTGCGCTGTGCGAACACATTTACAAGATGTGGCATGTAAAAGTTCCAGCTGGAGAGAGAGTCAGAGGAAGACTTGGGATTGGTGTTGCCTGGATGTCCTTTTGGATTTTATCATGTGTAACCTAAATACAGATTTGATAAAAATAGCTCAGAGGAGAAAGAATAGCACCTCACTAGTTTAAAAGGAAAATCTGCGTTTGTAGATTCTACACACACAGTGTTGTTGTGTTAAACGTTTCTTTTTTGCTGTACATGGTGATGCTGTGTGTAATTACCAGAAGGTCTTCGGTGTATTTACTGTCACATGCAGGAAGTGTATATTTAATAAATAATTTTATTTAAGGAAGGTGTTATGAAAAGAAGTTAATCCACACTAACTTTCCAGAATAATAAGCATTATACTCTGATTTAGAAATGTTATATGGTCAAGAACACATTAGACATTAGTGAATCATGCCACAGATTGAGTGTTGAAGGGCAGATTTTTGGTACCATATGAAGCTAAAATAAATGAGTCTGGATCAAGTGGGGATCTGGCCAGGAGGTAGAAATGTACTGACACAGGGCTGCTAGAGCGCATTCGTTTTAGGGAAGATGACATTTATAAATGATCCAATAAATACAAGTTTTTGTTTTGGAAAAACTGAAAATGAAATAAAAATGTGACTTCCTTTCTTAAGAAGCGTGGCAGGAGAGGAATTTCCCAACATGCCAATGATACCAAACACACTGCAAAAATCACACAAGACTTTGTAGAGATGAGAAAAGTAAAGACTTTGACTTCACCATGTATGTCCCCTGACCTTGTAAATTACTTTTTTAAATCCGAGGCCAGAGCAACAAAAGCCTGATAGCTAAGATCGTTTGAAAAGGATGCAAGAATGAGTGATGAATGGCAGAACATCTCCACACAGATTTGTTTGTTTTGAAAAAATGAAATAAAAGACTGGAATCTCAGTAATGTAGTTTTTCAGTTGAACTTTTTAATTGTGAATGTCAGTCACATGAATAATATCTTATAATTACTCATTAGTTTTCACCATGACATTTATTTATGTATTTTTCAAACATCTGGTTAAATGGACCAGTTCATTTGAACCACAGTAGTGTTCCCTCCTGCCTCCTCCATATTAGTGGATGGGACGTGGACCAAATCAAATAGTCACAGTATAGGTTTGAAATGTTTCTCGCAGCAGCAGAAAATAATTAGTTTGTCATCTTCGCTCTGACTTCATCACTTCTCTAGATGTGATTACATTGATGTGATGTGGAGTGATGAGCAAATATATTTGAGCCGTTGCTGGACCCTACAGGTGGATGCAGGGGCGTTGACAAGCAGAGGGAGAGATGGGACATTTTTGCCAGTTAAATAGACCGCCAGATTGGGAGGGTGTGTGGTGAGGATTGTGGTGAGTGAGGCATGTCACATGAGTAGAGCAGTGTAGCTCGAGTTATCTGCCTGAACTAGAAAACAAGCATCGCTCCATTTTTCTCAATGCTCGTTTCTGTCACTTTCTGTCAGGTTTTATAGTTATGATGAAAACTAGGTGAAATCACATGATTGACAGCTGAGACTGACTCATGATTGGTCGCGTGCATGTATTGAAGGGACCATGATACCGGTCCTATTTGCTGCCGGGGCATAAAAACATTTGCTATCGGCTCTGTTTACTCAGGGGAGACCATGAGAAAGGCAGGGAGATAAAAAAGAAAAGGAGGCAGGATGTAGTGTTGCCCACACAGCTCCAGTGGCAGCTGGCTCGCTCAGGAGCCTGATAATCTCCCCCCTCATTCCCTCCGGTCCCCAAATGCTCCATCAGGCATCATGACTCCTCACGCTATGCAGCTCCAGCACACTGCTCACAGGCTCAGGCATCTTTGACAAAAAATATATATATTTGACACCATCATTGATTTGTCTTGCATGGCAATTTTTTAAAGGTTTTGTGAAAAGAGTAAAGAAAATCAAATGTGGCGACATCTCTGAAAAACAGCATCAACTCTGAAATTCCTAAAACGCAAAGACAAGTAAAAAAAAAAAGTGAGAAAGAAATAAATGGAGCCACCTATCACCTTGTTTTTATGAATAGAAGGAAAGAGAGCTGTATGGAGAAGTAAAAAGAAAACACAGAGAGAGAGAGCGTGAGATTGACTTTGACCTGAGGCTGACTCTATCGGCATCAAGGCCATAATAAGATCAGGACTTTGATTGGCTGGACTGACTCGTATATTTTATCCCTGATAAGTTGGAGTGGATGAGTGAATGTTTTGCTTCTCTTATTTCTCTGCAGTTGCAGTCAGAGCGTCATTGTGTTGACAGGAGAGCATGTGTGTAACCGCACATTGACAAATATGTGTGTGGTTATTTGTGTGCATGTTGTCTGACTGTGTGTGTGTGTGTGAATATATGAGCTTTTTAAGCTTTACTGTATCTCGAACAGTAGGTGGTGTCATTGAAACTTTGATTTCTGTATTTGCAGTTGTACATGTTTCTGTGTGTGTTTATATATTTATATATACACACTGTGTGTGTACATGTATGAGTTTGTTTACTTTCCTCTGTGAATTATAGCATCCCTGTCATTATAACTTCCTTACTGTGAAAGCTGCGGGAGCAGACTCACCAGGCGGTGAGGAGATTCAGATATAGTGAAGCTGCAGAGGACGCAATGCGCACTGAAGCTATGTGTTTGTGTGTTTGTGACAAGGACAGATAAAGAAGAATATTTGATCTTGCATGAATGTAAACAAACTTCTAAGCGTTGCTGGAAAGTTTGTCTCTGCACCTGAAAGTTTGAGTATGAGGGGATGAGAAAGAAGGGGAAGGAGAGGATTGGATGCATCCAGAGTCTCATTTCATTGCCTTCTTGCCCCCTCTCGGTGATGAGGGCTGATGACTGTGAAATTACTGTGAAGCACCTCAGTGTCTCTCTGCGCAGCTCTCTGTTTATTGAGACTGATCGGTTTTCTTCTCTCCAGAGAGCTGCTATCCTGCAGAGGAGCAGCCACTGGGGTCCAAAGGGACTGACAACATATACACATGGAGAGAGTATGGACTGACTTGGCAGTTCCTCTTAGCACCGCCCTGTTATCTGATTAAGTTGTCAAACACAGACAAAACACAGTGTTTTACGTATTGATGTTTCAGTGCAATGTCATTTTCAGGCGTCCTCTTTCCCTTTCAATAATTTTAATTATTATAATAAGGAGCAGAATAACTTGTTGATGAGCACTGATATGTGTGTTAGTACATTGCATGCGCAGCCTTTGCTGTTTTATTACAGTCATTGAGCTATACCCGATAACTGAAATCGTATTATGTAAGATAATGAGCACATTTCTAACAAAAATATTTAAAAAAAAAGATCCAATCGAAGAGACAAAGTGATTAAATATCCACAGAATGAGGATAATAAACTGAAAGTGTTCTGTTACAGTCATTGTGATCATGTGAACATCAGCTGTGTCATGCCCTGTTGTTATACCACTCCATGAACCTACTGAGTGTTTTACAACTCAGTCTTTCCCATCCCTGAACTCTATCTTCACAGACACACACACACACACACACACACACACACGCACATGCACACACACACACACACACACACACACACACACACACACACACCACTGATTACCTCTAATTTCCAACTGAAAATCATAAGTTGTAACTAGATGTTAGAGAAGCCACCCTTAAAATCCACATTCCAGTTTTAGCCCTGCGGCTTTCGCTCTTGGTTCACCACTTTTTTTTTAACTGCCATATCATCACCATAAAAATACAGGGGGGGGGGGCAATAACTCCTGATTTCAGAATAACAAAATACTCCAGCAGCGAGCAAAGCTTCCTGTTTTTCAGTTCTAGGAATTTGTGTGCCTTCTTCTGCTACCTTATTAGAGTGGTAAGGCCGTCTCCTCGGAGGCCAGAGATAGGCTTAGCTGATCAGCAGCATATGGTAGCAGCAGAGTAGCATTAAAAAGACACACAAGAGCAGTGAAAAGAAGACAACGAGAAACACAAATAACAAATAAGTAAAACTGATGGGATACAAGCAATTTTCCAGAAAGTACTGACCTTTGACATTGATGTCTGTTCTGACTCTTTCTTTCACTCTTTTCAATTATTTTACCCTCCAGCTCTCTGGTTGTATCTAAAGGAGGAAAGACATTAAGACACTGCATGTTAGTTACTGTTCACTCTTGGTGTGAATCGGCACTGGAGAGATTTAACAGACTCCTCATGAAATGACTGAAAAGCAGAGACTGTCCGATGGTGTAAGGACTTTGACAAACACACGACTTTGGATGCAAAATATTACTCATCATCTTCTTCACAATATACAGGACCATAGTATAAAATATGTTATTTATGCAAAGGAGATTTTACTGATGGATTTAAGATCACATGTGGAGATACGGAAAACAACAACTGTAACTGTGTTATTGATTTTCCCTCCAGAGGTGTTAATTGCTACCGACGGTGGTGCTCCCTACTGTTTGTACAACATTTAGATGTAATGAAATAGCATGGGAAACATGGAGCCAAGTCATATTTCTAGCTAATTAACAGCAGTATTGTTTTTTATTTGTACTGCTGAAGTGCCCCTGTTGGTTAGTCTTGGACTTTAGAATAAGAATCTTGTTCATTTGTGTGGAAATTTGCCTTTGGCTAACAAGTAGATCACATGGTTTGATAAAATGGGTAAAAAAGATAGAAGGTACCTGACAAATATGATTCATACTGAGATGTACTGATACTGTTTTTCACTTCCCAATACTGATTCTGTTTTTAGAGTTGATGAAGAGTTGAGTGCTGTCCGGTTGCCACTAAAATGCAAGCAAATTGGCAATATCTAGTTAAATGGCTAAGTGTACCGTATGCAAGACTGTGTGTTGCCTAGCAATAGGCCACACAACAGTGATAGCAATCATTACTTACATTCTAGGTTCGGAGGAGCCGCTGAAAACCAGTCATTAAACTTTGACAAAGAACATGAACACATTTAGTGAAACATCCCCAGCAACAGTGTTCAACACATTGGTCACTCTGATCCAATACAGTTTGCACCAAAGCAACCACCACAACACAAGCAGCCCTGAGTCCTGTTTATAAATGAACGCTCAGTGGATCGATCGTTGGGGCCCAAAATATCAATTTTTTTTAGAAGGATACGGTTCATCCATGCAAGAGTCCATTTTTCAAATCATGTCTATTGGCTCTTCACCCAGTTAATTGGAATCTCCACAGACGCCTGTGTGGCCACTCGTCTTAGCACCGAAGTCCATTTACCAAAACCTGTGTGAAGTGAACCTAGTGATAGGTTGAAAACCCCCTGCATCAACTGATCCTGTACTGAATGGTGTTGTAGGTCTTCCAGTGGTGCAGTAATTATCTTGGCCTGAGACAAAAGAGAATTGGTAAATTTCAAGTGATTTACACTCACAGACTTTAAAACAGTAAAAGTTGCCTGGAGCTTGTTCTCCACCACTTCTATCACCAACTCTGTAAAAAATTGGATCTGATAAAGGGAGCAGACAAGATGAGAGATACAGACATGCAGAATTTGACATGCACTGGATCTCTTACTCTCTTTGACTCTCTTTTTATTTAATAATGATTGTGGTTTATAAGACCTCACATAGCCTTTTACTGTTTGAGTAGTTCTGTGACAAACTCCCACCAGAAAATCTGTAATTACTCTGCATTAGATTTTAACAAAGAATGTGTATTCCTCAGTACTAACCAGTGATCTGTTACATTACATTTCATTTCATTTAGCTGACGCTTTTATCCAAAGCGACTTATCATTAAGAAGGTTGTTTACTCACATTTTCAAGAAGCTGATATGACCTCGGACCTTTGATAAGTTCAGTGTACGATGGTCGGCCTCTGTTTTGCACCAGGACACAGGCATGTTTATGATTGTAAACGCCTTTCAGTCTAGTTTTTTAGCTGTGAAGAAGTGCAGGATATAATTTAACATCTGAAAATATGTTGTTTACTGAATCTTGTTTTTTTTTTGCTTTGTTTGACTTCCGGTCGTCTTCTTCAGGAAGGATCAGACTGGAGCTGAGACAATAATGAACGAATCATTAGTGGGTAGAATGTTAGTGATCAATAATGTAATTATTGAAGGAATAACAATTCGCTCCACCCTTTTGAAAGTGAACGTTTTTGCTCCCTGGTCAAATTATTCTGCTGTAGACAAAGCTCCAACTCTGGCACTGATAGAAACATCACATCTTTATTTTAGCAGTTTTAATGCTGGTGCCGCTATTTGTCTGTGCGACGTTATGGCGCACATTGAACTCTCTGGCATCAGTGATTAAATAGCCATGGACGTGGAGTAGTTTTTTTCTTTGTTGTTTTGTTTTTTACATCTTGGGAACATCATGTAGCAGCAGTGTTTTTCTTTGTATCGTAAAAGATGCAACTCTGGCAAGACAGCCTAGTGAGAGGGCTTCTCAGTTTCCGGCGTGTTAGTCTCACCAAACATGACTGAATAAATCATTTATTAGAAAACAGGATAATTAATAGTAAAATACTCACTGACAGACTAAAGGGATTTAAGTGTCTCTGTGCTGGCTAAGCTTTCTTATATCTCAATTAAACCTATCAAGCAAAACATTTGCATTTACTGCATCTGATCTGCCAACATTTTAAAAAGCCATATGGTATTTTCTGGACACCTTCATTTATTCATTCATGGGACGAGTGCGATCAGTTTTACGACCCCTGCGTCTCTCCTGATGACAAAAGTGAGGCTCATCATATCGAGGCCACTTCACCACCAGCACTTTGCACATTTGCTTTTTTCCACCAATGATTTTATGCAACAATTCTGAGCTGTTGATTACTTAAGTGGGATTTGACATTTCACACTCTGAGTGGAGCTGCAACAATGACGAGGTTGAGAGCTGCACTTTAAATGGATCCTCATGCTTGTGGCATCTATCTAAAGCTTCTGTGATTAAGAGGACAAGTCTTATTCTCCTGACAGCAGTGTGTTTCTCTCAAGTCACCATTTCTTCTGTCAGTTTGCGAGGTTTGGGGTTTACTCTTCTCCTTGTCTCCTTTTTGTCAGCTCTTTTTGATTAGCGTTCATCGAGTCTCTGGCAGCCTAGAGGTCAACAGAACTCTATTCATCTCTACTCTGTCACACTCCTTTGCTTCCCCGCTCTTGCTCTGTCACTCTAAATTAACATTCTTCTGTGTGCTCGTCAGGCCGGGCTCCTCCAGGCGTTGCTGCTCGGCCTGGCACACACTGACATGGCTGTCTCTTCCCCGCCGTGCAGGTTCACGTGCCTCAGCCAGGGCAGAGGGGGCTGACTCATCCTGGTCATGTTACATCATTTGGGAACAAGAATACTGAGAGATAAAGAAAACACAACAATACAAACAAAAAAGTTGAACTAATTGTTGTGTGGGGAATAAATGTTGTTGTGTTGTTGTGTCAGTTGAAAGAGCAGGATTCACTGGGCCGTGGAATTATCTGAGTTTTGGCTTCTTCAGCGTCATAATTGAACATGTTTCTCAGCCGTGAAACTGTCACAACACACAACACACAACGGGTCATTTATAAAATCTGAGCAATGAACTATCCCTGCTTCATTTTATCCCTACACTGCATCACTCATTCTTCTGTGTGCAAAGTACTCCCATGAAATCCACATATTATTATTATTATTCTTTGCTGGGTCAGTTGCAGTCTTTAGTGAACCATACCGCACTAAGCGATTCTCTGCCAATGAGCTTGCTGAGCTATCTTTCTCCCTCTCCTCCCCTCTCTCTCTCTCTCTCTCTCTACTCCCCCGTTTCCACATCAGTCAAATCTCCTGGGAGAGCACAGACTCTCAAGTTAACTCTTATTTCCATGGTAACTGAGGCAGACATAGAAAGGTCCAGGCAGCCATGGCCCGGAGCTACTCAGCTGCAAAGGCACAAATTGTGCATCATCATTGCTGCTGCCGCCGCTGCTGCATGGCCTAGTAAGTGGGAGACCATGGGATGTGGTTACGGCTGCTAAATTTAGTTAACTAAATTTAATGTTGCAAATCTCTTGTTAATAAAGATTTTAATGGGACAGAACTGTCATGAGTGTAAAATAAGATAATCCTTTAGTGCAGGGAATTGAGCTTTTTTGCAGCACTGAAGAGGACAGTGAAAATGTGACATCAGTAAATGTCATAGTTAAGTAAACAAGTAATGTAAACACAAATTTAGTTTTGTTAAATATAACTTGTGGAAACCTGCAGGAAGCCTGAAATCAAAGGCCCTAAAAAGTCTTAACTCGTCAGATTGGATGGATCCGTGCCAAAGGTCACCACAGATATTTCTCCACTTTTTAAAATTTAGTTCTGGGATGTGCTGTATCGTTATTCTTTCTCTGGTTAAGTCCATGCATTAAAATGTCTCTCTAGCCAACCTGACCATGGGGAAATGCATTTTTTATTATTTATTGTTATGAAGCCAACTGTGCTTTGTGTTGGAAACCTTTCAAACCTGGGAAAATGAGATCAAGGCGAATCTAAAGGACAAAATGTGTTTTTTAATTCAATCAAATTTCAAGTGATATCAAAAAGGTCATAAACGTCCTGTAGCTGTAGACACCCTGCATTAAATTTACTGTCATACATTATGACTCATTTATTGTCTTACAAGTCAAAGTGTCTTATCAGTTTCTGTGAAATTTGTTCGAGTTGCTTTGACACATCCATCTCATCTCAGGGAACACGTAAGCCCGGCAACATCCTCACCACTGACTGGGATTAAAGCGTATACCTGTCTGCGTGCCGGAGCCGTTTAAACGGCAGAGTGAGTCTGACTTGATCCTGCTGTCAATCCCCACAGCGCCTGTTCAGCACGATGCTGCTCCCCCACTCTGTTTAAAACCATCCTCCAGTGTCTCTCCAACTGCCCATCATCCCCCACCAACCCTCCACCATAAATCCTGCAATAGGATTCAGGATTATTCAGTGAGGATTAGGCCAAACCAAACAAAAACAGGACTGTGACATCATTGACAAGATGATAATAAAGTCTAGAACTGTATGTGTTGAAGCTACAGGAGAGAAGGAGTAAAGTCTGAAATGTTTTAACTTAAAGTTAAGTTATTTCATCTTTCAGTTAACTAACTTCTCTGGAGAGTCAAAATTGTATATTTCAGATATTGAACTAAACTGTCAGTTAACTGTATATTTGTATATTTGAATTGTGAGATGCTCTAACCCTTTGAAGAAGTGAAAATCGTCACGTCTTGAAAACAAAATTTGAATGGATTTGATAGGGATTTAGAAGAACCCACAGTCAGGAGGTCAGATTAGATTATAGATTTTAATTTGATAAAATACCTTATACTAAACCAACTCAACTGAAAACAGCCTTTATCACTAGGAAGCTGTGAAGTGGAGCTGAGCTGGGATGAACAAATAGCAGCCCCTGCAGCTTTTTACATCCGTGGAGCTGTCGATCAAGAGAGGCCAAAAATACACACAGCTTCAACTCTTAGATTTAATTTGATGCAACTATTGTTGCAGAATTGCCACGATGACACATTTGAATAAGTAAAATGAACTGACTGAGTCTGTTTTTCTAGAGATTTAGAGATTCACTCCTGTCAAAAGCATAGTTACACACAGGAGATCACAATTTCTATCTTTATTACGATCAAGAAGATGTGGCTTTGGGTTATGTTCAGTTAACAAACAGATATTCATGAATTCTGCTGGTGTCATCTCTGGCCTGACTAGTTTGACAGAACAGAGTCAGAGCTGAAAAGAAACTTAAAGATAGACTTATATTAATGAAAATGAACTAAATTTAGAATTAAATTCATGTTTTAAGTTTTATTATGTTTCCACACCAGCAGCATCTGTGACCGGAGACTTTATGCTTTCGGTGTTGTCAGTTCCTCTTCAAGTTTGGCGTCAGCATTCAGTCGGATTCAAAGATTACCTGATTAGAAGTTTGGTGATTAAAGGTTAAGGATTCCTGTGACCTCAGAAAATATGTTCATGACCATATTTACTCAAATTTCATATGAACTGATAAGAGACAGGCTGTTTTGTTTTTGTGAGCAAAATAGTTTCCCCTTTTTTCCTCCACCACAGAGGTCACCCTTTCATCTGCACTTGTTTGATTGTCAGCTGGATTGCGGAAAAAAACCCTGAACTGATTCCCATAACATTTTGTGGAGGGGTACGGTGTGACCCAAGGAAGGACAGATTTAATGTTGAAGTGGAATCCAATAAGAGATTTATTTTCTGAACTATCATCAACGTGGTGAGATGGGGCATTGTCCCTGGTGGAGTTATGCTCACTCTGAACGCATCTTCTTTTATAAGAATTGAAACAATAATTATTTCAACATCATAGCTTCTAATTTATTCTTCAATCTTATTGTTTTTACATAATTTGTGTGCACTGAGTCTTGACAGACATGGACTTAACCTGAAACTCGACTCGTTGGCTGAGGCTCACATCCGCGAGGTTGTGATTCACTGCCAGATAACAGCTCCTGGGATTAGTCAGCGTGTCCATAATGTCAATGGGCCACCTGAAAGATTTGTCTGTTAATTACATTATGAAGAGCGTCTGCCCAGGTTTTAAGAGTGAGCACCAATCATCTTTTACTAATCAAAACCTGAGATCTCTGAAATATGTTGTTTTCAGTCTACTTCAGTCTTTTAATTTGTCACAGTGACCCAAAAACACCTGCTGCATCCCAACTCTTCCCGTCGCCGTCCCTTCTGTGCCATCTAACTACATCTGTTCAACTCGCCTAACATACAATTAAAGTCCCTTAATAGCTCATCATGTGGAGGATAATTATAACACACAGTGGAATACTAATTATATCAATGATCCTCCCTCATAATGTCCTACTAAAACCAATGTCATTTAGCTGCTACTTATAAACGTGTCGAATGGCCTTCTTTTCTGCACCGCCCACAGGAAGACAGACAATGTCTTTTCTGCAAACTACTCCTCTGTCTTTCAGTTTAAGATACTCATATGTGAGAACTGATGCTCAGTCACGAGTATGTTTGTTGTATCAGTCTTTTCCATTTGCAGTAAATTAGCGAAATAATTAACAAATTGAGGTTGTGACAAAACCTAATGATGGCATTAGTGAATAATAGCAGTGTTTTCAATTACCCCGGTGTGGTGAGTTGATGAGGCATTTTTCAGAGAACATAGTGATTTTTTTAAAGTCATTACACATGTCTTCAAAATGTATAAAACAATTACAGCAAATGGTTTTCAGCAATGTGAAACATTGTTCTAGAATTTAAAGAAACTCTTATAATTCCAACTAGGACATAGTAGAAAATACCAGACCTTAGACAACGTTTTCATCATTACCATGTGTATTGATCTTTTTTTTGTTAATGTTAAATTAACTAAATATATCGTTGTTATTTATAGACTTAATCATGAGATTTAAATTTAAGATATTCGATTTTCTTTCTCTTTTTAAAGGCAGCAGAAATAAGCAGTAAATACAACTTACATCCATTAACATTTTGTTACTTTCTAAGTTAATAGCTTTCTTATTGAAGTATTTGGTTCTTCGCCTGCCAAGTGCTACAGTACGTTCACCAGCGACCTGCTAACTGTCAATCTGCAGTTTGATTACTCTCACAGCTTTGTGCTGGAAACTGCTGCATGCTGGGGCAGGAAATGACACAGTGAGAGATGAGATGAAACTAAACTGAAACAGAAGCTGTAAAAGAACTGTCTTCTTAACATTGGCTCAGCGCTGAGGGGAATCTGCAGGGTCTGGACGTCTTTCTCTGGGTTTGTCCCTATATGACTGAAAGTGTGAATGTCTCACTAACAGCTGCTTCATGTGTGAACAAATGTTCAGACAGTCATCTAGTAAGTGCCCAGACTGAGGTTAATACCCACTTCACTGCTGCATTAGTTTACATATCCCTGGTATTTGTTTTGACCTGTGGACACATGTCGGGGACATTTGTCCTTGAAACACCAACTTTGATACGTTTTTAAATCGATTTGTTGAAAACACCAGCTCAGAGGCTGAAGCTTAGAGGCTCCTTCCTCTAATATGTCCAGAATGTTTTTATCTCCTTCTGAAAAAATGCTACAGGTTGATGAAAGTGGGGATTTGAACTGTGTATGTAACAGAGTCCCTGTGAGCAGCCTCGTGTTTGACCCCTTTCATTTAAATCATATTGAAATGTTTCACACTGCACCTACGACTGTAACTCACTTAACTCAGTGCATTAGAATCGGCCCTCTCACCAGTATATCAGTGTTTCAGGATGATTATAAACCACAGAGACACTTTATGGACATGTTCTATCCTGTCCCAGGTTTAAGCTCGTTTCTGTGATTTGAGGGATTCTGCGGCGGCTCTGATTGCTGCTTCTTTGATAAGGTGAAGAAAGATTCAACTTAGGGGAAATAAATTCTGCTCCTCGACTCTTCTTACCATCGAACTCACGTAGCTCCTCTCATATCACTTGATCCTCACTTCACTGGCTATATGAGCCTATGGGGAGATCAGCATGAGTCAGCATCCTGAGCTCAACTCTGACCATAAGGACATCCATGTTGCTCTTATCTACGCCCTTCACTCAGCTCCAAAACGAAATATTCATTTTCCATGATAAGTCATGCAGAGTGTAAAACATGGTGTTCCTTTGTGTTCGTCATCTTGAGATTGTACAATCCTCGGCTGATGTCATAGATCAGAGTGTCTGTGCATGTGATTGGCTGTGATATGAAGCTTCCTCATCTATTGTATGTCAGCGATGTTTTGAACGGGAGGAAGAAAGCTCACAAACACGAACTCTCTGAGAGATCCTGATCTGTGAAAATGCAAACACAGAAAGTTATCGTACTTCAGCAGGAGTCTCACTTTCACAGTGTGATATTATTTCATTTATCTGGAGTAAATGATTGGGCGCAGTGTGATGAATGACAACACAAACCAGACAAAATGATTTAAAGTATAAATACTTTTTTCAATTCGTTTAAAGAAAGCTATGTTGACGTCTACTCATTGATCCTTTACTAACTATAAACATGAAATACAACAGAGACACAATCAATAGTGTAGCACAACAAATGGTTACTCTCAAATAATTGATTATCACCAAAGTTATTACAATTCATCTTGACGGGAACACAAAAGTCTGTCATCGCAATCCATTCAACAGTTGTGGTGACATTGCACACAACAACCTGAGGGAGGTGGCTGAGAAAAGGTCAGGAGGTCACCACAGTCATTAGGATCTATCCCCTGGGGATAATTCCTGTGTTTTACTTTAAATCATTTGAATCTGTATTTTGTGGACCGCAGGTTAATATCTCCATCCCTAGAGCCACTCATGTAGAAGCTACATTTTGCACACATCCATAAAAGTGAAGACAACATTCAGCCAAACGGGAAAAAACACAAAGATTTAATAAACGTAAAAGAAACACTGATATGTTTAATCGCTTAATACCTTTAAATGCATGACCCTTGAAATATTTGCTGATGCTGAAAACTGCATTGGTACTTAACTGTAAAGTAGTTGTCATCAGTCAGTGTTCAGGAAAGTTGTGGCCTGAATGAGTTTGTCTCCAACACAAACACTTGCACTTGGAGTATTGTCGAGGAAATCTAAGATAACAGGAAGGAAGGGAGTGTTTCTCTTCCTGTGCTGCTGTTTGTAACTATTATCTTTTGGGAAGCACCTCGTCCAGCGCCATCTCCTCCCGCAGTGGGAATTCATAGGACCTGCCCAGGAAGACGTGCATGAGATTTCTGCAGAATTGTGTTACTGGCTTGTTGGAGGTTAGATAATCACCATGGCGACTCCGTGTGTGTGTGTGTGTGTGTTTCGTTGGTCCCATAGGGTGGTGGTACGGAGAGATAGGAATCACCTTCATGGTGTCTTTCACCAGCTACAATTCTGTTTTCCATCCTCCCTCTTTTTCCTCTGCATCCTCTGGTGTAGCTTCTGTTTGCATGATGAATAACAATGTTTTACCCCCAAATTTACCATTTAAGGTTTGCATCATACATCCTTTAAGATCCCATTTTCCCCTCTCATCATAAAACTCACACACCATGGGTGAGAAGAAATAAAGTTGCACATTTTAGGCACAATTTCTCATTAAGTCTGAGGCTCCATGCTGCTAATCAGACGTAAAAAGGCAAAAGATAATTGCCGTTGCAAATGCTGTTGCTACAATCAGTTAGTGGAACCATGGAGATAATTATTTTAGCCTTTCTGTGGAGTTTGCATGTTTTCCCTGTGTCTGCGTGGGTTTTCTGTCTTCCTCTGTCGGATGACTAACTCTGTGTTGTTAAAGGTTGATTGGTGAATTTGTTTAGTCTGACTAAAGTTGATAATTAATTTTCATCAGTGCTTGTAATCATAAGACATGGTCATACGTGTTTGCGCATTACTTTCCCTCTCCCCTGTGTAAACTAATGTGTCCAGTTATCTGTTCATTTTATTATGGTGATTAGTTTTTGCCTCTAAAAGGATTTTGTTTTATGTTATTGATGCTCTCTCTGTTTTCTTTTGTTTTGAAAATGTTTCCGTCATCGATCTTTCAGCACGATGGGAGTGTGTTTGTTTTACTGACATGTGATGACAAATCACCTCAGAGCCTTTTTTAGATGTTTTTGTCACATTCATACAGACCATAAATGCAAAATGCATCACAACATATATCTGATCCAGAGACAGCTTCATGGTAATCTATCCAGTAGATTTTGTATAATCTTGCTGAGAAACAAACAAACCAACAAACCAACAAATGTAACAAGGGTGAAAACTAACCGATAAAGGAACTGGTAGTAAATGTATTTTGTCTGTCCACACACACTTTTTCTTTTTTAAAAGGAAAAACAATATTTCAGGTGGTTCAAACAGAAAAAGCGTATATTGTTAAGTTGCCTCAGAACTGATGTATTTGTATGACTGTGTGCACCTCTGTGTGACAGATTCATTCATTATGTCTAAACCTGTCAACACCCTCACACTGTTATATACATACTTATTACCCATACTCACACATACCACCTCCATATTGTAACTCCAGTATATCGCACGACTGTGGGATCATTTGAATTTCATAAGCACTTTACCGAGCTCTGTTTACACAGATTGGTTCAGACACCAAAGATCGAAAACAAAGACTAAATATTCCTCCCAGAAATGAGAAAAATCCAACGACAAGACAACATGAAATATGTATTAAAAGAGAGAATAGAAACAAATCAGAGCAATAGAAACATTCATAAATATTAAGAACACGAGCGTATTAAAGTGTGTTTTTCAAATTGTCATCATCCTTCTTGTTTTTCCTCGAGGTGTTTACACGTCTCTGTGTCTTGCTCCTTCCCTCACGTCGTCAGGTGCATCACACGCCATAACTCAAATCCATTCCATCTTAAGCAGTGCATCAGGGGCCACCCCCTGCTCACTGAGAAAGCTATTCAGCACCACTGCATATATTGAGGTGCATGCCGGCCTAAAAACCAATCCAACATCAGTTCTGTTGGTGGTGGTGAGCATGTCTGTGCTGCCTCCATGTGCATTTGTTAATCTCACACTGGTTTGCAAATAGATATTTTAAAATATGTTGTATTTCGAGCCGGGGAGCAGGCAGAGCTTTCTGACTTTTAGACACCATTTGACAACTGTCATCATCTGGTGTATTTTTTCCAGAACCGAACAGTGCGGAATCTTTTTTTTACGTGACTGTGTGTGTGGTGAATACTCACAGAGGAGAAGCTACACCACATGAGAAATGAGGGTGAAATGGCGTGAAAACAATCATTTCTAATCTCAGACCCATTTTCAGGTGTAAATGCGTCTTGACGTACACAAACCTGCCCACTGCCTTGTGTGTGTAATACCAGTCTGTGTTAAATGAAGAATAATAGCAGGGTGGTGCAGCAGGGGATCTGAACAGTGCTGCTGTTCATGCAGCCTCTATCACGCCTCTTAATTCTTTATTTTCACACCACTGTATTATCATGAAACTGCTGATCCCTGCGATGTTTTATAGTCATGCAAAAATGTAGTTGCATTAAAGCGGACTGCAGCAGAAATTGGATTTTTCTTATCTGAACAGTAGAATGTCGGCGCTGTAGGAAAATGAAATCGTCCAGACCAGACGAGAGATAAATGTTACAGTTTTTCATTAGTTAGATGTCAGATGGTTTAGAAGTGAGAAGATTTTGTTCATCCTGCAGCCACTTGTTGAGTTTTCCTTGTCTTTAACGTGCCTCTCTCCATTTCTTCACTATTTTGTGATGCAATGCAAGTTGCTTACATTAGAGCAGGTAATTAGCAGGTAGAGCAAGCAATTTATTTTTACCCTGGTTGTTCTGTGGCCTCTGGTCAGACAAAATAAATTCATAGAAAACTTTTAAAAGCTTCTATGAAAGAGGATCTTAGGCGTCCATATTCAGTTGGAAGGTTAGCTCCTGTGATACCATGTGGAAGAAAAAAAAGCTCTTCATTTGTTCCAATAAATACAGACAATAAAAAATGGTTGAATCTGTTCACAACATAATTAGGTCTAAATGAAGACTGAAAGCATTTGTTGTTTTTCTTTCTTTCTTTTTTTTTTACTGTAATACAAGGTTATCTTCCTTTGAATAAAATAAACACAGAGATGATGCCAACACAGTTTGATGTCATCACAGAAAACTCTTCAGTCCTGATGTTATTATTTTACAGACAAAGGTTTTTGTGCTGGCAGGAATATACCTTGTCAACATTCATGTATTGCTTTATAACATATCTGGGATGTTTGTTTCGTTATGAAGCTGCTTGATTCTAACGCTGTGACACACACACTTGTAGGACTCATCACGCTGGGACAACTCGGACTCAAGTGTTTTCACTGGAGGCGATGGTGAAATAAACAGGAAGTTCTCTACAGTAACCTGCATGTTGATTCAGACTCTTTATGCATAAGTAAATAATAAATAATATGTTGACAGTGATACTTATCAGCAGCCTAATAAAGGAGTAATACAGCCGTTAAGATTCAGGAAGCATAACAGTGTTGGGCTGAACATCATCATCATTCTTCTTCCCTGCAGATGAAGGTCTCACCCAGACACATTTTGTGCAAAGTATAATATCTAGTTGTATCAAAGTAGTCACTTGATGCATGTTGTTTAAACCTGCATCAATAAGGCAAAATACAAAGCTCTGTCCTTTTGCAGAGACTTCTTTAGCATTTGATTCTTTATTCACATCATCGAGCTGAAACGGATGGACTGTTATGAAAAACAGCTGGAACACGTTCCTGCGAGTTTGAGTCTGGGCCACAGATGTCTGTTATCTCAGGAACAAATACTTCAGAGAAACAAACCGTGAAAGAAAAAAAGATCATATGGAAAAACCTTTTTTCTATCACAAATCATGTGGCGCATCTCAGGTAGTCCATGTGTACGTGACCATTTTTCTGTCGGTCTAAGGGACAGATGTGATATTATCATCCCAGATCGCTCTCATCTCTTTTTCAGCGCTCATCATCATCATAACCTGAATCACTCATTCGCTCTGGGGGTTTTTTCTGTGGGAAATAAAGGCAGGTGCCAAAAACAGGGGATAATAATGACGTGGGGAGGAGGCCTACGTGCCGCTGCCGCCGCTTCCTGCTCAGGCCGGTAGATTTAATGGTTTTAGCAGTCGGGCAGCTGTCCAGTATGCAGACTGTGATAGCTGATATTTTCTGAATTGCGGTCCAGGTGGACGGTTTATCTGTTTGGACCATGATTCAGACAAACAATGTAATCCTAAGCGTGATTGAGTCATCCTCCATCACTAACCCTCCCTGCACCTCTTACCCATCATCCATATTTCCAAGGTCAGTTGGGTAACATCCTGGCAGGGATGCATCACGATGATGTTGTATGATTAATGGATCACACAAATTGATGGGGGATTGGTCACCGGTTAACAAAAGGTTAAGTTGCGGTGCGCCTGCAGGCGTGTGAGCAATTATCAGGAATTGGGTTTTATGGAATCTCATCGGGCTTTTATCCTGCATCTGTTGTTTTGTTTGCAGCAGCCAGAACATCCCATTCTCTCTGAAATACTGATTATAACTGAGCAGCCTTAACATCAGGAAACATGTGCACCTCCTCACTCCTCACGTGTGGACACCAGACTGAAACGTTTCATTTCCACCAACGTTGTTTTTTTTCTCTCAATAGAACAAGTGAAGAATGCACCTCAACATCTGTTTTAAATTCTAAATTGAAAATTCAGCTATTTAAACCAACAGATGGAAATCTAGTATTTAAATAAACATGTTGCTCATAGTGATGTGAGTCTTCATGTTTCTGTGTCTCTCTCCTTCAGTGCGTTACCTGCTGAGGAACAATGTGAGTCCAGACCTCTGCAATGAAGACGGCCTCACCGCCCTGCATCAGGTGAGACTGTCCCACTCTGTCTTTGACAGAGATTATATGACACAACATTAGAGCGTTGAAGCCAGAGGTTAATTAAGACCTGAAGTGTGTTTGTTGATAAACCTGTTCAGAGATTAGTCACCTCACAGCAACAGGGTTCTCGGTTCAAATCCTGGTTTGACAGCAGCCCTTCTGTGTGGAGTTTGGCTCATGTTTCTATGGAGACTCTAAATTGACTGTAGGTGAGTTTGGAGGATTGCCCGAGGACCTGTCCATGTCCATGTGAGCTGGGATTAGCATCAGCCGCCCGCCCTTAAAGAATAAGTGGTATTGATAATGGATGTTTCTTCTCTATAGCTAGTTTTCTCCTCAGCAGGGGCGCTTGTTTGGCTTGTTTGGCTTGTTTGTTTAAATATGTATGAATTTCTTTTGACTTGATTATGCTGTGAAAACCCAGACATGTACTTTAAATATACAGCCTGTCAACAGCAAAAACTGTAGCCTATCTCTTTTCATTGAAGCTGCTCATGAAATCTTGCTTTGGTTAGATAAATATAAGTGAAAACTTTTTATTACTTCCCATTTACATAAATACATACAAATATATATATATTGATACACCACAGTCATTTCCTGGGAGACAGAGCGGCGGCTGCATTCACGGCTTCCTGTGGGCAAAAGGAAATAAAAGTAATATAGTCAGTAATTGGTGCATAATGGATCTTCCTAAACCGAGTTCTCCTCAAAGTCAATTGCAATTGAATTATAATCTACTAAGGAGGTTAAACATGACATGTAGACGTTTATGTATAAAACTATTGAATACACTGTGCACACACAACTGCATACAGTTGTTTTTCCTCATCTCAAAGGCTTTAAAAACGTAAATGTGTTCTGTGTGACTAGCGAACTCGGTCTTTTTGCTTTGGCCATAAAAAGCACATTTATTCAGATAAATGTAATATTGTTTTCCTTGAAAATAGGAACTCATTTACTGTGTCATTTTGGTCCACATGTACTTTTCTTCAACACTGTCACCCAGTTCAATTTCAACACTATATTGGATATGAAATAGTGACGAATGAATAAAATATTATTTTTCAGAAGGTGCCCTTTCAAACTGTGTAATGTATTATTGAGTTAGTTCTGTTGATGGCAAATATTCCACAGCCCCTGGTTTTCACTCTGGTTCTTTACCGAGCTGTACAACATTACATTTATTATCAGTTTGCAGTATGAATGAAAGGCCTCGTGCAGAATAGTGTGGAGCTTTTCTGACTTTGAAACAATGTTTTGTAAAAGTGAGGAAATGAGTTCAGTATTGGGGAAATGAGGGAAATTAATAGAGGAGATCAGGACAATTTTCTCTTGTTAATTAGATCCATTACTGCTGAGATAATCAAAGCCTCCACCTCGTCCAATCAATGCTCCTCATCACGGTAGAAAATGGATCGTGTCTCTTTTTGCCTTTTTTCTTTCGTTATTTTCAGAAGAACAGAGACCAGCTGGCAAAGATAGTTCATAGTGGTTGGTTTTGAAGCAGGACGTCTGTAAAGACGGTGCAGTAACTGACTGAGCAGGTTTACTTCCTGCAGACATGAGGTGGTGAAGAAAAACATCTGTAAACAAAGAAGCAAGATTGATTGTTTGTCTTCAGAACAAAAAATCTGATTATGTTTGTTGGTTGTCCCATTCTTGTCAACATGATATCTCAAGAATGACTTAAGGGAATTTCCTCATATTTGGTACAAACGTGCACGTGGACATACAGATGAACTGATTAGAATTTGGTCATGGTGGCCTCATATGAGTTTTCTTGAAAGATGACTAAATCTTTCAGAGGTGTGATGCTCATTACTGCCTCAGCTTCTTCTCTTTATTAACTTTTCATCCTCCCTTCTCCCTCTCTTCTCATTTGTCTCCACAGTTGTACTATTTCCTCTGACAGTATATGTCCTCTCTGCCTCAGCTAACACAGCCCATCTCTCTCTTTCGCTCTTGGCTGCTCAGAACCTAATATTCAGGCTCATGCTGGGAGGCAGAGAAAAGAGCAGGGGAAGGAAAAATTGTCCATCAGTCTCCACCGATGTGGCTGGTGCTTTAAAAGATGTGGGCCATTGGCTGCCAGGAGATCAGATTGACCTTTTCGGCTTTGAATGTGCGTGAGTGAGTGAGTGTGTGTGTGTGTGTGTGTGTGTGTGTGTGTGTGTGTGTGTGTGTGTGTGTGTGTGTGTGTGTGTGTGTGTGTGTGTGTGTGTGTGTGTGTGTGTGTGTGTGTGTGTGTGTGTGTGTGTGTGGGTAGGTGGGTGAGCCTCATAATCAGCTGTTTGGATGGGTCAGCTCGTACAGTGTCTTCAAGATGAGACCTTTTCACTCCTGCTGCAATTTTACAAAATACCATCATATGCACACAGGCAGAGAGGGAGACAATAAACACACACAGGGAATACGTACATGTACACACAAACACTGCTGCCAGAAGGATAGATGGATACTGAGAAAAGATATGAGTGTTTCTCTCTCTCTCACAAACACACACACACACACGCATGCACACACGCACCGTGAGGGACAGGGTCAGATAAATGAAGGAAAACTGTGGAGATGTTTCTGTAAATGAGATGTCAGTCCTATCTAGGGTTGGTTTCACCTCACTGAAATGAGACATCAATCAATAAATGGCTTGCAGAAGCACTGTACACACACACACACACACACACACACACACACACACCTCTGTATTTCTGTCATGGCGAGTGGCTCTCATTGATGTAATGCTCTCCCGAGCCCTTGTCCTTAACCTAAACCTTACCATTAAAACAAGCCCTCACCTCAAAGTTGAAAGATTTACAGTATAATAATTCTCTTTGTCCCCATAAGGAAGACAA
This sequence comes from Paralichthys olivaceus, assembly GCF_024713975.1. NCBI lineage: Eukaryota > Metazoa > Chordata > Actinopteri > Pleuronectiformes > Paralichthyidae > Paralichthys > Paralichthys olivaceus. Next base: position 9,301,761 of record NC_091094.1, read on the forward strand.
ATCCTCATAATGTGACTGTGTAAACAGATTGAGGTCCCCGCAGCATAATTAAAACAGCACCACATGGACTCACACACCTGTACACACTGCAATATTTACTACGTCAGCCTGTGAGAATAAGTCAGTGCTTCATGAAAGCTCCTTGATAGCTTTAGTCCTGGGACGCTCATACATCATTTTCTGTTGGTTAGGTCACATTAGGATAGTGTGTAATTTGCTTCCATGCCAAGAGTTAGATGAGAAGATTGGCATCATTCTCATGTCTATAGAACGCAGCAGGAGACGGTCAGAGTCAGATGCGTTCACGACAACAGGAAAATGTGTAGAACATTCAGGTTGGGGGTGACCCCTGGATGAAGCGTGCAGGAACCAGGATGTATGAATTCTGCTGCGGGAAATGATGCGTCTTTGTTTAAAGCACATCGACAATGACGTTGCTGACGTTGCTGCTGTCAGCAGACACCGTAGCTACCTAGCTGAGAGGAATTAAAGGTAGTTGGGATATTTATGGTTGGAACATCCTCTGACTCACAAACACACAAACACGCCTACGTCATGTTGTCCCATATTTGGTCGGGTCACAGCTGTTCTCTGGCTCCGAGCTCCGGCGTTTTTGTGACCCAGAACATCAACAGACTGCTGCTGAAGTCACATTTAAAAACATTTATTTCAATGATTCAACTACTGAAATATTTCAGTATTTCGCAGAGATGACTGGACTTGTGCTGTAATGATCATCTGCAGGATTTGATCATGTAGAGCTGTTCAGTTGTTGGTCTGTGTTCAGTTGGTCTGTGTTCCTGTGTAGTTCCAGCCTTTTCATTAGCCATTAAGCTCTTTACAGCATCTGAGGTCTCAGCTCTGCCAACATGTTACCATCTTACATCTAGTGCCCCAACTTCAGTAACAAGCCCTGGAACTGTCTGTTTACTCTGTGCCCCTGTTCTTGTTTCAGAGCTGTACTCAAATGTTGGTGCCGTTTAAACAACCTGTTAAAAGCAGGAATGTTGCACCTTTATTCCAACTCGTTCTGTAAAAGGTACGAACACAGCAGGGGGCAGCGTTGTTGTTCCACCTTTTTGTCGACAGCAGAGGTCGTCACCGAGCTGAATCGATGCTCATTTAAGATAGATAACACGACAGGTCCCCAAAGTGAAGCCAAATCATCCTGATCACCCCCTGGTGGCTGAATGCCTTAGAGGTCATAAACCCTGCCTCCTCCATGTTAGCAGATCGGTTGGTTTCAGTGTCAACAAGCAAAGATGGCAGAAAAGGGGTGTTATTGGCAGTATGGCAGGGTCACTGTGGTGAGGAGCTAATATGTGAAGGAGAGTGACAGAAGGGAGGAAATCATGTGAAACAGCAGTTTGAAATCATCAGTAGAGGCCACGTACCTGTTCTCCACTGATGTCCCAGCTGCTTGTCACAGTGCAGATCGAATTCATTTAGCTATCTGGGTTTGATTCTGAACAGCTGAACTTGGCACCTCGGGTGTCTCCACCCAGACCCCTTCACTCTTCATGATTTGCATCTGTCGCCTGAGCTCTTGTAAAATTTAAAGCCTCTGTTAACCTTTAACCTCCTGCAGACTCAGCTCTGCTCTCAGCCACCTGGTGCTGCTCTTGCTAGATTTAAACTCTCAGTGTTCCAGGTTCAGTGTCAGCGCTGTCAATGACGGACTGATTGAATTTCAACCATTCAGTCAAAAGTCTCCGCCCTTCTTCCTTTATCAGTTTGCTCCTCAGCCTGAGCCACAATCTTCTCAGCCCACTGATCCCAGCAAGACTGTTGCTGTTGTTTTCCAGCCACACAGACATAATTTAGGCCTTTGTCCGGTAACACACACACACACACACACACACACACACACACACACACACACACACACACACACACACACACACACACACACACACACACACACAACATCCTTGTGTGAATGAAAGGCACATTATTTCATTGCTTGCTTCATTGTCTTGTTGCCGGGACAAGAGGGAAGGAGGTGGTATATAACAGATCTACAGGGGAAGGCTAGACGTTTAGCTTGGTTGCTAGGTTGTGGGTGCAAATATGTTGTAATTTTAAAGAGAAACGGCTGAGAGATTAGCGTAGCAGGTCGACTGTCTTTTTTTTTTGCAGACGTCTTGTCGTGCCACTGCTGCAGCTTCAGATTCGTCAGTTTTATTTGGCTGCTCATTTTTCCTTAAATAAATTCTTGAAGTTTGCTGTTTACTACTCGCTCTCTGAATGACCATCTCCATGTAACAATTCAGTATCTTCATGCATGCGCCCACACCAGCACACATGGGGAAATATAAATTGTGACTCAGGCTTCTGTCTTTCATTCTTAAGAGCTATTTTAACACTATTGACACCGGAAGTAACAATGACACAAATAAACTGGTTTCCACAGAGAACTACTTCTGCTTTTGGCAAAAAGACGACTGGTCTTACTGTTTCACATCCCAGAGCAGCTGAATACATTATGTAATAAATAAATAAATCATATAATGGGTGATGAGCAGCTCATGGTTCTATCTCTCTGTGCTGGATACAGATTTCTTCAGATAAAATTTAAAGTGAACTATAACTGGGAACTAGATCTATGTATTGAAGCTTTTCATTTATTCTCTTTACTCTTCATGCCGCCTGACTGATTTCACTATTATCTAACTCTTTTTATACACACATACAGAGACTTCTTCTCAAACTTCAACTTTCTCCACTGCAAAAAATACTTTCTGGATTATAATTAAAAAGAGTGTGACCACACTTCTTGATTAATTAATACCTTGTACAAAACTAGAGATTCTGAAGCTGTATCAGCGTTTTGAATATTTTAACTAGAATGTTATTCACAGGATGTGTTTGTTAGTCCTGTTTCCAGTCAGTCAGCATTTGTATTTGCTTTGCTTTCACCTCTGATCTGTTTTTCTGTCTTCTATCCTCTGTATCTCTGCAGTAATTTAATTTCCTCTATTGTGTTGTATGTTAATATACGTACACACACACACGTCCGAGCTGCCTTATTTGAGATGCCTCAGCTGACAAAGCTACAAAACTCCAGAGAATGCGCAAATTTTCTCCACCCAAGTGATGTCTCTCCAACAAAGTCCTCTCACAGTCACTGTACCTGTCTCCCGGATTACACTTGACACTGATACTCGTTTCTAAAAAATATTTACTTTCGGAAAAGCAACATTTAACTATTTTATTCAATATTTAATATGCCTTGATTGTGTTTTATTGTGTTGAAAATAGGTAGTAGTTCATTTCTACACATACCTTTCCCTACTTTGATCTGTTACTGTTAGCACATTAGCATAGGCAGCTCCTATAAATATATAACCTGGACATTAAAGACGACTCTGCTGTTATTGTTTTCACTTCTCAAAATGACTTTCGTCTGTCCTCTATTTTATTTTCTTACATTTCTATCCTGTTGGTTTATGTTCTTATGTTGGTTTGTTCCTGTGTGTGTGTGTGTGTGTGTGTGTGTCTCTAGAGATTACACTTCAGCTCATCCTCTATGTAAATCCATAAAAGTATAAAAGTGAAGGTGTCTCTTCTCCCTGCACCTCAGCTCCTCGAGGTTTATGTGATTTACATGGTGAACCTTTCACTTTCAGACTTAACATAAGGCGACAGAGGTTAATTAATGGCCCTTTGAAATGATCACATAATAATTGATCAATAAGAGGAAAACTGTGTTTTGAAGGAACCTTTTAACTATGTTATCATGATTGTAATGTCATTCAATGTCATTACTTTCACAACCAAAACCTCAAAGACATTTATTTTGAAAATCCTCAAATTTGAGAAAAAATATCTGGAATTTTAGGTTGAAAAATAGTAATTTAAAGAGACTATTAAATAGATAATTCAGTGTTTGAGTTTTAGGTCTAGTTCATGTACTAAACAGTTCATGTTAAAGTACTTAAAAGAACAGTTTTTAGGTTTGCATCATCTTTGCATACGTGAGCAAACTGAAGTGAGAGTGATGAGCTATAGTCCGACAATGCTGCTAAGAAGAACTTTAGAAGAACGTTTTCCATCAGAATCATTTGAATGATTTTTAGTCGCAAAAGTATTCTGCAGAGGATTTAATTTTCCACTGGATGGAAAAATTGGAAGCGAGTACAGACTTGTATGTTCACCCAGTTATAAACTAGTTAGTTACCTGTCCAGGGTCCTTGCCTCCATCACAATGCATGCTGGGATACACTGTTGCTTCCAAGAAACATTAACATGATAAACGGTATAAAACAATTGAATGTATACTGGATGCTTTCCTCACTATTTATCTATTTTGGATTTCAGTTTCTACTTTTTGATCATAATGACAGACATCAGAGAGTGAGACTTCTCTCAAATTTAATATTTTCTTTGGGGAAGAAACACATTTCTATGACGTCAACCCTTGCTCTATACTATTAACTGCTGTGAAGGGAGGTTTGATAACATGAGGCCGAATAATCAAGAACTTTTACCAGCATAAATAATAACCCAGTGTTGTGCTGAGCTGCCCCTCTCACACTTTCAGTTTCCTGATTGTGTCTGACCCTCCTACTGTGACTACGTAATTTCATTCTTTATCCCCACACGCGTCTTTCAGTCTCTCTTCCTCCCTCCATGTTGTTTTTATCTCTTGTCTATTCTGTCGTTTGTCTTTGTTTAGTCTTGTGGTGCTGCCACACTCGCACCAATTAGCTCTGATGGAGAAAACTGCTGCTGCCGCTGACAGCAGTTTGATTGGAGGTTGGTTTTTTATGGAAAATTCCACTTCCTACCCACCCTGTAATCACACCCAGTTTAACGAGGAAAATACTTTCTGTCCCTCTGTGTCTTTGTTTCTCTGTCTCTGTGGATGGGTGTGAGTTTTGTCCTGGATCCAGGGAACAACCCACACAATCCCTGAGATGTCACACTGACTGTGTCCAAATTGGCCTAATGTGTTCCAAGCTTTGCTCCTTGCAATATGCTGTGAAAGATACGTTTTATGGACGTCTTGTTCATCTGTGCTGTCTGTGACAAATGAATCTCTTCTCAGTCTTTTCTTGCAATGATTAAGGTGCTGAGGTGTGGCATCAGTGCAGAGCAGCTGATTACTTACTGTATGAATTATATGCTACATCAGACTAAAAGCTCTTTTTCAGACGACATTTCATTTTCCTTCAAACAAGAGGAAAGTGTGGATCTGTTTGCCACCAGAGATGAAGTTAAAAACAGCACGCACGCACACACGTTTGTATAGCTAGTGAGGGCACTCATTCGTATGATGCATTCCCCAGCCCCTTACCCTAACCCTCCAAACTAAATGCGTAACCTTAACCCTAAACCTTAACCTGACCTGACCTAAACCTAATTCTAACCCTAACACTATAAACAAGTCTTGACCCCCAAACAGTCCATTAAAGGGGGGGTCACAAAGTGAGGACTGGCCAAAATGTCCTTACTCCGTAGGTTAAAGGCTAAAACTGGTCCTCACAAAGATAGCTGTACACACACACACACACACACACACACACACACATATTTCATCCATTTCTTCACTCTATTTTTGTTTGTGTCTAAGGTTGTGAAAATGCAAATGTGACTTTTATATGATAAATTACATATTTTGAGTGAAATAAGCATTCAGCTCCACGGTTGAGTGTTTCCATATTAAAAGCACGGTGACACATTAGCAAATAATGGTGAATGTCACTGGTCAAAGTTGATCGAAGTTGAATTTGCTGCGGCACAGGAAGCAAATGTTTTATTCCATTTTTTACTCTCACAGATTGGAAGTGAGCGAGAGTCGAAGGTTGGCCTCTGATATATTCATGTGATCGTGCCCTCACACTTCAGTAAACAAATGCCTGTCTGGAAAAAAAAAAAAAGGATTCAAACAGCAAAGCTCTGTGATATCACAAACCCAAGAAACCAATTCTGTCAACTTCTGGGAAAATGCTCCTCAACTGCAGGTGGCAGGAACAAAGTTTTAGGTTGTGTGATAATCTGCTTGAGTGGGAACATTATCACATTATCAAAAATAAACTAATTTCCGTGTCCTGCCGTGTCCTCTGTCTCTTCACAGTGTTGTATAGACAACTATGAGGAGATGGTGAAGATCCTGCTGGACCGAGGAGCCAGCGTCAACGCTCAGGACAACGAGCTGTGGACACCTCTGCACGCTGCTGCCACCTGTGGCCACGCAGGACTGGTCAGGATTCTCGTTGCACAGTGAGTCATGCAGACGCACTACCTCACCCCACCGCTCCAACAACTCCATCCTACATCATGAGGGCTTCTTTTTTTAATGAAATGTAATATCTGGCTTATTAGGCCTCAGGGAGCAAGAGCAGTGGTGCTACGTCTTTCAGCAAAGGCCACATTTTTAATGAATAACTAAATTAATAACACAATCACATACACCAGGATCCATCTAATTCAGTTCAGCAGGTCATTGATTGATTATTTTACCCATCAATCATTTGGGAAAGGTTTGCAAGTAAAGATCAGCAAGACTTGTGTCAATCAATCAAAGGTTAAAGGAGTTAGAAAACAGAAAATGCTGTACACAACACACACACACACACACACACACACACACACACACACACACACACACACACACACCGAGCTAGAACTAGAGTGGCATTCAGTAGAGCACATATCTCCGCCAAGGCCCAACAGTCCCCTTAAATCAATCAAGCTGCACTAAATTTCACCCACTCATAGATATTAGTTCCATAAAGGTGTCCAACTTTTTTTTTTTCATCAAGATCCATGAAATACGTCCTGAGAAATCGACCTAAATGTTGAAAATGTCCTATCTTGCAATGATATAGAAAGTGAAAAGAAAAATCCTGGACCCACACCAAAAAGTGAAGGGTTCTTCCCTGACTCATACCGTGTCCTTCCACCAAGTTTTGTACAAAAGCGATTAAGTTGCTTATGTGTCATCATGCTAACAAACGATCAGACCAACAAGAACGCACAGGGGTGAAAACATAAATTCCTCATCATTGAGCTGCAGGAGCTGGAAGGTTATTCTGACACCAAAACAGCCGATGATGCAGTCAGTAAAGGAAGTGCCCACATTAATAGCAGTAGTAATTTAAAATCAGTAGGATAAAGATTTTGTTTGTTTTTTATTAAAGCAGAGAACTGGCATCATTCTTCCTTTTTTTCCACCTATGTGAAAGTTTATATCAAGGCTGGAAGATGTGGTCATAAGAATATTAAGGCATATTTATCCAATATCAATGAACAGTATGTGCGTCAGTCACTCACTTTGCTCAGGATCATTAATTTAAACTGCAGAGTTGTGGAAAACGATAACATGAGAGGATCATGTCATCGTGATGTGATTCCAGGAAAAGTTGATGAACAATTATATTGAATTATCTCTCGGCCACAGGGGACGTCATGATTTACAAATGGTTGTTATTAGTCGTCCCTGCTATGCAAATGTAATTCAAGATTCAATAACACTGACTGAGGTTTTCCAGAACTGGTGTCCTCCTTATATAAGACCCACCTGCACATATGGAATCAGTACAGATGTGATCTCACGCAATGTTAAGGTTTGTATTTAATCTGTTGTAATGGTAAGACACACACAGAGGCACGTACACAAATTAAGATGCTGCAACTCTTATTGTATCTGCTGCCTGTGGACATGCAGAGCTGAATCAGAGTCTATGTGGAGGAACTGGAAACACACACACACAAACACAGACACAAACACACAGACACACTGCTGCCATCTGTTGACACGCAGAAGTTGTTGAACCACTCATCATATCACTTGGACTTTATTATTATGAAGCGATGAAAGATTAAAAAACAGCTGAATGATGCAGATCAACTTGTTCTGGACTTGGAGAATTTAATAAGCATCATCAGTAAGTGCACACTCAGATTTATTTTGTCGTTCCTCTCCAAGACTCTGAGATATATATCAGCTGTTTTCAGCACTTTTTGGCTGTCAGGACTGATGAGAATATAAAACACAGCCCGTCTGTTTTACTATGATGGATGAACACACTGCTGATAAAAACAGACCTTTGAAAAAATATCTGAAAACCTCACAAAATTCGATTTAGCCCGTCAGTTATTTGGATCCCAGATGATTGTGTGTTCAGTGTCACATATGAAACAACCTCTTGTACTCATGGATACTGAACAATTATTATTATTAACCATTTAACTGCTTGTTTTCCACAGCGGTGCAGATCTGCTGGCGGTCAACTCTGATGGGAACATGCCGTACGATCTGTGTGAAGACGACCCAACTCTGGACATCATCGAGACGTCTATGGCCAACAGAGGTAGAGTTTGAACGTTTGAAGAGACGCAGAACTACACACACAGTTGGCAGGATCTTTTGGGAACTGATTAGTCTGCAGATCAGACAGAATAAAAGAACACTTCTTCCCCATGACAGTAATAATGCCGTTGGAACAATCTGCTGTATCTAGCGTCTTCAATATAATGCCAGATATGTGTGGGTTTTTCTGTACTGGAGTGTAGAGCTAATTAGTCCCAGTATTGTGAGTATGATATGGACAAAGCCACAATCAAAGTCCATACAGACAAGTGTCATCATTGTGCAGCCATATTGGCAACGCTCCTGGTTATTTCAGGATTAATAAGACCAGGACGCTGCGAAGATGATATGACTTATGATAAAATGAACAAATGCCAAAGTATAGGATGTTAAAGTCTTTCTGCTTTGGTTTCACTGCTAACATAGACCCCGACAGTAAGTGTTGTGTGCAGACACAGAAAAAAAATGTAATATATTATTTGCGTTCCAACAACGTTTGATCATGTTGATATATATCAACATACAGTATCTTGCAGCCCTAATGGGGTTTCTTACTTCAACAGCTCAGACCAGTGTCGGCCAACACAGCACTGTAGAAACTGCTAACCATCCTAATTCATGTTACCAAGAAAAAACATACGGGCACTTACTTGCATTTCTTTTCTTTTCTTTTATTATTTTTTGGCCGGGAACCTTCAACCTCTGCTGGAGGATTCAAGCCTCTGTATCCAACTGATCAAACATAAAGTGTTTTCTGACTGTGAACGTACAGCTGATGTCTGATCTGTTAAAACTGTTACGAATCTCAACTGTGCACAAATGCAGCAACATGATTGGCCTGTTATGTTCCTGTTGAGCTGGAGCAGACGATTGGCTCATTGGAAGGACGTTTACAGATATGGGTCGTACAAATGTCATCTTTGTGGTTACGGACTTTAGCTGTTAGGACTATTGAAGTGTTTTTTCTCTGCTACGATCAGATAAACACACAGTTTAATCCAGTTCCTTTTATTTTGGTGTTATCGGTTTTACAGTGTAAGAACATCACTTGTCTGAGAAATCAAAGCTCGATGGACATGCTGTGCCCTGTTATAATTGGACATCATTTGATAATTGCTGTTTAGTGGAAGAGTCTAGCTGAAGGTTATTATCACACAATTATCTTTGGCCCCACAAACACTTCTTCTTTGTCATATACAATGTACAGCTTCTTTTTTGTATCTTCTAGGAACTGACTGCTGAGGAAGATGTCAGCAGGGTTGTGACCTCAGTGTCTTGCACAGTTACAGGATTGAAACCTGAGATATACAAAGCGCTGTCTCCCCTGATGAGATGCAAATTGCTCTACTGTATATTCTGCTGCTGTGTCACTGTAAACAGCTGCAGTCGGCACAGTTTGTCTGCGTGATATGACTGAGAGACAGTTCAAGGAGATCAGCGCTGACATGCACATAAATACACGTCAGCTCAGTGAGGGAGCGGAAACTCACGCTGGCTCAAACGTGTTTGTGATAGAATCGAAACACTGAGATTAACAGTCGTGGTGGAAGACGGCTTTTTTTAGATTCAGACTTTTTAACATAAGCTCTTGTTGGTTTTTTGTTTTCTAATCAATCAGCAGGTATACAGGCGCGTGGGTCGGTGCGTGTGTGCACACTCAGTTGGCAACAAGGCAGCAAAATCTGTAGTAGCAGAAGTTTTGTGTTTAGAGAAGCATTACAGTATGAATGCCAAGATTGGCTGCTAAATTATGGAGGGTTTAAAAGAAACAGTTCAGCAATTTGGAACATGACACTTTCTGGCTCAGAGTCGGATGAAAAGATTGACAGCACAGTGCATGAAAAGCTACAGTGGAAAATCTACTATTCTTTGCTCTACAGTGGGTTAACACTGACTCCAGCAAAACAACCATATTCAATAGAGCCATTTATCTGTAGGTTAATTAAAAAATGGCTGAAATGAGCCTTTCACAGATGAGATCAGTATCGCTGTTTATTATACGTGTATATAAATATATATATATAGTAGCCAAAGGGAAAACCTTAATTTTTACAGAATAAACAATGCAGAAAAAAGGTGCAATAATGTTGACATAGAGATTTATGTTTATTTTCTTAAATCAAGCTCTATATGTTTGGTTGTATTTATGTTTTCTTTTTCTTTATAGTTATTCATAATACAGTTTGTGGTTAAACTGTAAAAAAATCCCACAGTGCGAGTTGCTTTATGATAAACAGCAGGGAGACGTGAGTGAAGCAATGTGGCGCTGGAGAGTGACGAGTGCTCAGTTGTGGACAACTGAGGAGCAGGAAGTCCCTGTTGTGAAACGCAGTGTACAAGTACAGGGTTAATGATTTTAATTTCCACTGTGTAAATAGGACACATTAAAAACAATGGCATCTTGGATAAGAGACAATATTGGAAACCTACACACAGAAAGAAAGAAAGAAAGAAAGAAAGAGAAAGAGAGAGAGAGAAGTAGGGGGCAGACGCTGGAAAATGAGGTTCTCGGTTTACAATAGAATCTCTGGAGCCGCAAAATGCAGATAGCGCTACAGTAGGTGAGAAGAATGATTATTAAGCTGATCAAAGAGAGAGCAGCGATGCTAATTGCTCCCGTAATGTTCCCAGCTCTGTACTGCTGGATAAGAGTTCTCTCCACAGAGACACCAGGGTTGAGCACATGGTCTCTCTCTCTCTCTTGTTCTCTCTCGGTATCGACTGATCTGACTCTTCCTTGATCCTGCCCTGTAGAGCCCAGTTCATTTGTGATTAGCTGCAGTGATGAGGGGAAATCATCCACCTGGAATTGAACTGGTGAAAAGAAAGTTGAGAAAGTACAAGAGTCAGATCCACTGGCTGCACATATTCTCTGTGTTGTATTCAAGAGTGGCACGGTGGAGGAGTGGTTTGAGTCAGGGTCCCTCTGTGTGGAGTTTGTATGCCTCCCTGTGTTTGCAGAAGTTTGCTCCGGCTGCTCTGGCCTCCTCCCACAGACAGATTGGAGGTTAACTGGAGAAGTGAATGTGTTGGGCCTGTAATGGTCCAGTGTTTAATGGTTGGATGGATATTGTATTCAAACAATAATGGTGGGGAGGGTGCGATTCAGAGCTGAAATGACTTATTGATTAGTAGAAAAACAACAATTTTAATAATCAATTTTTTTAGGTAATTTGCAAAACTGTAAAAATACTTTCTGATTTCCTTTTCCAAGAGAAATCTGCTTTGCTCCTTCAGATCACTCAGATCAATTTTTGAATAACAAATCAACACAGTCACATGAACTCATTTATCTGTGCACAGATCTTGTGTGACCAATTGTTCTTAAACCACTTGCACAATGAAGCTCAGCTGAAAGATTCTGTCCAGTCTTTTATCTGCTTATGTTAAATTTCATAGCTGTAAGTGTTTGGACAGTTAATGAGGCAGAACAAGACATTTGCAGAGATGCAGGAAACTATGAGGGATGTTTTCTCCTGCTCTACTTCCAGCCGCTCTAATTCGAAGGACCATTAACCTTTTCCAGTTGAGGAATAAAGCAAAATGGTTTGTTTCGATTTTTTAACAAAATCATTTTATTTACACCCAGGAAAACTAAAACTAATTTACTGCAGTCATAAAACTCATAGATCTAATTCCTTCTTCCAACAACTCATCTTTATTCACACAAACTGAAAGAGTCACAGTTCTGACTGACAGGCTCTTTTCATTATCGTTAATCTGACGTTTCTTTACATTTGCTAAACTGTTCTGTACATTACTGCTGAGCCATGGGAGGTTTTCACCGTAGTGTGTTAATCACCGCACCGAGTCCGACCTGGCAGCAGAGCGATGGATTACAGGAGACATTTTTATAGCAGTTGAGACAGAATCACCTGAGATTTAACACCATAAAGGTTTGCCAGAAGATGGAAGAGGCCCACATGTTGCAACTAAGACAAAATAGCCCATCCAGTATCCATCCATTATCTACACTGCTTTTCCTTAGTTACAGGTGGGGTTGGAACCAATCTCAGCATTCGACATGTTGCCAATTTATCACAAACACAAACAACCATTCACACCAACCGACAATGTAGAGTCTCTGATTCACCTATCACCACTCTGCATGTGTTTGGACTGTGGGAGGAAGCTGGAGGTCCCAGAGGAAACACACACAGACACGGGGACAACATGCAAACTTCGATATCAATATGCATCACCATGCAAATAAATGTCGGTTTCTTCTCACCACTTTATTCAGAATGCTTTCAAAACCTTTCAAGCATGAAAACTTCCAGTGTATCTTAAAATCCAGAAAATGAAGCTTATATATGTCTTAAGTGCTCAACCCTCCACGTACCTCAGATCATTAACTGCCCCCCGTCAGCAGTAACACTCTTATTCTTGGTGACAGGCATCACCCAGGAGATGATCAACGAGACACGGGCGTCAACTGAGAGGAGGATGCTGGGAGACATTCAGGAGCTGGTGAGAGTGGGAGAGGAGGTCAACCAGCAGGACTCTCAGGGAGCCACACTGGTAAGACACTCTGTCAAACCCACTCAGAGTTTTGGGCTGCTCTGTTGAGATTGTGGTTAAAAATGTCCTGGTTTCTGAACAACACTGCTGCTGCTTGTGCACTTGAGAAAAAATGAAAGTTTTCAAAAGGTAGCAGGTTCACAGAGGGACCTGGTCAGCAACAGTGGTTAGACTGTGCCATTTAAAGCCAGACATCAGACAGGGTCCTCCATCAGAGCTGCTTGTCAGATGCTCAAATGGCTCAGAGAAATGGCCCCGACTCTGTCAGAGTTTCCTCCAAAACAGAAGATTACGCCTCTGAAAGAAAGTGGGCTGTTACAGGGGTGGTTTCTGGGAAAGTGCTGCAGAGACACGCCGATTTTCACAGATGGTCACAGTTCTGCACTGAGAGGAGAAAAATAAATGCTCTGTAAATATTCAGAGGAGCATCTTTATCATGGATTCACCATTTAAATTATGTGCTCTGCAACACTGACTCATCAGGCTATTAAACCTTTAAAGTTAATCAGGCGTTTAGAAAGTCATTATAATCTTCTTAAAGTCAAATCAACTGTTTGACTTTAAAATACTCCGCAGATATAAAACTGATCTGGTCATAAGCTCTGAATAACACAAGAAACAGTTGTTATTTACAAATGCATTCTGAGTAAACCTGTAATAATAAATATTTACAACAATAAAGCAGGAATCATTAAAGCTCAATTTCACCATGAAATGTATAAACTGATGCAAGAACTAGGATATGACTTCAAGTTCATATCAGTGGAGTGAGTGAGACGATCGCAGCTGTTTGAAGTGAAACACAATCCCCTCAGGAGCCGAAGAAACGAGCACAAATTAAAAGCGCACTAATAAGAAATGATTCAATCTGAAATGAAAGATAAAACACGGCCATTTTAGGAATTAAGAAGTAAATATAAAAATACAGTGAAGATGATGTATTAGCATTCCAGGCAGAAAAGCATTGAGAAGACGAATAAACAGTTACTGTGGGTTTAGAGGTGAATTAAGTACATGATTAATTGTCAAGTAAAGTCATTAAATATGAACAAATCGAACGCGTCCTTTTCTTTTTCAAATTGTGATTTCATTTTTAAAGGCTGTCTCAAATGCCTGAGAAGAGAAGATGACTGACTGACTCACAGGCACATTTCTCTACGTGGAAACAAGTCAGGTGTCTATTATAAGGGAGGCTGGTCTAATAAAGCGATCACTAAATGGGTTTTGTTTAGGACGACAGACTCGTGATGTGGTGAAATCGTAGCATATAATTTCCTGAGCGGAGCGTATCAGACGCCTTAATGAAACCTATAATATGTATCAGGGACTTAGCGTCGCTAACGGAAACACAGTGACAGATCACCGGGTGAAAATAGCCGGGGGACATTACTTGGTAGTAGCCGAAAATAACCCTGTTAATCTTTAAAGTCTTACCACAGATTGTCTGATTGAGCTGCTTGTCCCCCTGCGTTCTGCGTCCTGTTAATCTTCATTCGAGCATGATGAAGCAAACTGGAGCATGCTTTATTAAAATCGCCGGCACAGACCCAGAGGAAGAGACCAGCGACTGGTAGGAAGTTACGCAAGGTTAATCTTTTGTTTTCCAGTGGCGGACATGTTGTGTCCTTATTTCGATGTGCAGGAACAACCGGTTTAATCTGCGCGCGTCGTTCAAAATCTGAGAGGAGAAACAGAATATTCACATGAAAGGAAAGTTTAGTTTGATGCAGCTGATGTAAACTAATGAAGAAACGACAAATACAAAACAGAATGGCCCTCAGTAGAGCTCATACCTCCGCCAAGGCCCAACAAAGCTGCACCAAGTGTCACACACTCACAGACGTCACTTCTCTAAAAGTTTTTTTCAGTTAAGATGAATTATTTGAATTATTATTATGAGCTGCAGACATTATGAGAGTTGTGATTTTTGCTGTTTGAGAGTATGGTAGGACGGCTCTAGATATGGTCGAGTGGTTCAGACAGAAATATCTCAACAATGACTTTGGCGATCTGTGACATCTCTGATGAAACTCTGACCTAAGCTAACGTTAAGATGTTTTCTTATTGAAGCAGTTCCGATAAACATCCACTTGAACATGGCAGCTTCTCAGAGATCAGGAAGCCAGTGACATAACTGATGTGCTGTGGATTCAGCCTTTCACATTCTGCTTTGTTAATCTGCTGCTGTTAATATGTGAAATGTGGATTATAAACATTGTAGACATTCACAAAATACACAGCTTTTACTGAAAATACTGAAGATTGTATTTGTAAAAAATTTGATCTATTAGCGTTTATTTGCCACAGTTTTTTTTTTTGCCATGAACAAATGTGTTCTCTTGGTTTCTCTCTACCTCTTTCTCTCTACTTTCTTCTGCAGAAGCTTTTATTTCAGTGAGTCGTTCAAAATGAAGCAGTTCCGTATCGAGCGCATGTGTCTGAACCCCTGCAGAGCACAAGACTGTGATTTTAATCAATCGGATACAGTACATCCTAATTTCTGCAAGATCAATAAAGTTGGGAGTAATATTCTGAGCTCTTCTGTCTCCTCAGTATCATTTTCATGTGTTCCACAAATGATAATGATACAGAATAATGCTCCATGGACACATTCAGAGATTAAGATCAGTCTCAGTAGACTCAGTCCTCTTCGGGAACAGAAATCGTTCTGTTATTTCAGACCACTTGTGTCCAGAACATGATGTTATCTGTCCTCAGCAGCCTGAGGTTGAGTGAGGTCTCAGGTTACTGACACAGTAACTGACTCTGTGTGAGAAATCATCTGGATTCATCAGTGGCTCAGATGAAATGATCACCTGCTCTGTTTGGAGGTGTCACCGATTCACAGGAAAGAAAAACCCTGAAGAAAATACGATCAAAAACAAATGTGTTTTAAAACATCAATATACTGTATGTTTATGTTCAACTGAAACTATGTGGAATTTATTTCATGCAACTTCATGATTATGTTAATCAGGTCATGGGGTTTCATGAAATTTAAATGTTTTTTCTGATTTCCTGCCAATTTGAGAGTAGGTTTTATTTCCAGAAAAACAAAATAAACTTTGCAACTAATATTAATCAGACTGTGAAGTAGCATCTTTTGATCTTTTGGGTTTCATTCAATAAAATTTGTCCTGTATTTCCATGGCAACGAGTTTGACTTTGCCAAATTGAGGGCAGGCTCTCAGCTCAGAACTTCTCACCAGTAAAACAACAGAAAGAGGCCAAACAGCTTCTGTTTACAGTGGCACTGACTTACAGGATCGCTCAATATTTCACATCTACACACTGAATAAACAACAGACAGACATTTGTTTACTGGACTGTTGAGGTGGAAATACTCAGCCCTGGTGTTGACTGCTTATTTCACTCAAAATATGGATGTAATCTTATAAACGGCACAAAGGGGACATGCTAACTATTAACATTCTTGATTTTCACTGAAGGGACAAAGTTTGAAACCTCACATTGTACTTTATGCACAGAGCAAATAGAATAATCTGATCATTGCTGCTCCTCTGCTCTTGTAGCTCCACATTGCTGCAGCTAATGGCTACGTCCAGGCTGCAGAGCTGCTGCTGGAGGGGGGCGCTCGCATGGACCTGAGGGACTCTGACGGATGGCAGCCTCTTCATGCTGCAGCGTGCTGGGGTCAGGTAAGGTAAACACAACAGGAAACAGGAAACTGATAAGCACATGCACGCACTCCGTTGTTGTAATTCTCTTCTGTTGCTGTGCTTTTAGATGCATGTGGCAGAGCTGTTGGTGTCTCACGGAGCCAGTCTCAATGCCAAGACCTTTCTAGAGGAGACCCCCATCGGTATATTTACACCTCATCACTCTCTCTCAACACGCCTGGTGGGGGGTTATGAAAACAAATGTCTCATGTTAGCGGGGTACCACTTCCAACTTGTTTAGTCAATATCAGGGGTTGTTTTCCCATTAGATGCTGATTTAGATCTTGTTAAAGAGAAAACAAGATTAAATCAAAGAATTATCAATTTCATCAATGTCAGTTTTACACTTTTAGCAGAATTAATCTCTTATATTTAGAAAGTTTGTAACATTGGACACTAATGGCATCAGTTATAATACTAATGATGCTGTTCTGTCCATGTCACCTAAAGACCTGTGTGAGGATGAGGAGTTCCGAGCCATCCTGTTGGATCTCAAACACAAACACGACATTATCATGAAGTCGCAGCTCAAACACAAGACCTCACTGTGCAGGCGAACGTCCAGCGCAGGCAGCCGTGGGTAAGTGCTGACACCTGCTGGTGTGTTTTGAAAAAGACATGATAGATAAACGGATCAGCCTCATCTAAACCTTGAGATTAAAGGTCTACATTAAAGGATTTAAGGAGACACTCAAAAGAGAATAATCACATTTGAATTAAGTTTAGAGAATATTATTCATTCTGTATTTGCTGGTATGTTTCTTCTCTTCTGACTGTGATTTCTACCCGTGTCTGCAGGAAAGTGGTTCGGCGAGCCAGCCTGTCAGACAGACACAATTTATGTCGTAAAGAGTACGAGACCGAGGCCATCGTGTGGAGGGGAGGGAGGGAGGAGGACCACGAGAAGGAGAAGGAGTCTGATCAGGAGAATAACCAAGTTGTTCATGTACGTTTTTAAATATTCTTTTTGAATTGAAAAAGTAAATGTCTTGTCGCAGAGTGACTCCTGGGATTCACTGAATAACCATTTGAAGGAAGGAATGCAGCATATTAATTGGCTTTCCGTCTCTTCTTTTTTAGTCTGACAGGTTTGGCAGCTTAGCAGAGATATGTGATCTCCTCTCCCTTCATGTATTTAATTCTCTAAAAGAGGAGAAGCTTTACAGTGGAATTAAAGTAATCCTTATTGATGCCCTGCAGGTCAAACCGGTCGTTGCTGTGGAGCTGCCAGACAAGCCCATGCTGCCCACCATCCTCAAAGACAAACAGAACGGCCTCATCTCCACGACAACGTCTGTGCCGCCGCAGCCGCCCTCCAATGGCAACCCGCCATTGTCTGATAACGGCGGGATCGCCACTTCCCCGTCCACCCAGGAGGACGCTTGGCCAAAAGAGCGTGCTCAGACCTTGTCGGAGCTGAAGAAACAGAGGGCGGCCGCCAAACTGTTGAATCACCCCTTGTTTAACGGTCACCTAGGTAACGGCTCCACAGACTCCTTCTCCGATGCCAAAAACAACTCCGAGGACCCCCGCATGCCACTGGTCTCCTCCAATGGCAGCGCTGTTTACTACACGCCGGCCAGCGGTGACCCGCCCCTCCTCAAACTGAAACAGCCAATGGAGGAAGAGCAGCCGAAGGTGCGGACGTGCTGCTGTGTGTCGTAGCGCCGCGGCCAAGTGACGTGTTTGCACCAAGAGGATGAAAGTAAGGAATGTGGTGAAGGAAGGAGGGAAGAAAGTGAAAGTGTTCCTGTCTTTTAACGTCCTGTTCCTCCACTTCTTTGAAACTTCTTCCAGAGAACATGAGCCTCCTGAAGAAGGTCAGAGAAAAGTTTTCTCCCCGTCACGTGACTCCGGCAACAACTGGAGAAACCTCCCCCCAAATGGAGGCATGTTTCATGTGTAGCAGAGAAAAGGAAAATACGTTTCCTCCAGACGTCACTTGGATTAAAATTCCTTTTCATACAGGACATGCCCACCAACCATTGGATAGACAGAGTGCAGGATGCTGTTTCTCTTAAGAATCAAAGTGTGGACAGTTTTTTTAAGCTTTTCATCTGGCAATGAATTTTAAAACCAGAAGAGCAGAGACGACCTCAAGGTACTGCATGCTCTGCCCTAACAGATGGAGACGAAGAAGAGATTTTTTTTGTAGCCTACAAATGGATGATTATCTCGTATTTAAACAACATTTCCTTCATCAAACCACATTGTTCTGCTTGTACGCCTCATTCTTGTCACTATCATCCTGGAGCTGTCCAAGTGTCGTATGACGAGGATGGACAGAACTAAACGTAGCAAAAAGAGATGAGACGCCTCCTCTGAACTGTCCCCCATGTTGAAATGCTGCCTGCATTAAGAAAAGGGAAGGAATGCCATACCACAGTGTTAAAATATTCAGGAAGTGTTCTTGTATAGCGAGAGAAAACAGGAAAGATTCTCGTTCTGCACTCGTTTGAAACTGTTCATTATTTTCTGTCAACTACACGTCACCTCACCGTCCTCTAAACTGACAGCTCATCCTCACTCCTACAGATTATTTAAGCAAACAAACCTGGTTGAAAATGACTGTAATTTTCCTTATTTATGAAATTAATGTAAAGTGTAAAAAAAAAAAGACATAATGGTTCCTAAAAGTGAGTGTATTTATTATGTGGCTGGTGTGTGGAGAGTGTGAATGCGATGTAGAGTAAGAGGAGCTGGAGAGTCGTCCAGCGAAGCACCTTCTGCCATGGAAACTCAAACAGATGAAGTGAAGAGAACTGTCTGCTACATGTATGTTATTAAAAACACAATAACTCCATCCTGACGGGATAGATTCATAATTGTGTCACTACAAATAACAGTGTTATTTGTTGCTTTTCTTGTTTGTTTTCTCCTGGTGGCCATTGTGTGGCTTTATCGTCTTTCAGTCACTGTATTTGTCTCATTAACACAAACTGTAAATGCTATGTAATGAATTACTGTAAGTATAGTATGAGTTGTTCTGAGGATACACGTGGACTCAGTTGTTTAAACATGAATCCACTCTTGGATTTGGTTCGTAGCGATGTGTTATGTCAGGTGTTCTTTAACATGGTTTCACAAACTGAAAATCTACAATTTAAAGCCCAAAAACAAGGTTGAGAATAGTTTCACCTTTTGGAAAACAACTTATTTGACGGCTGTGGTTTTTACACCAGAGATGTAGCAGCAGCGAGCAGCTGGTTAACTCTGCATTAAGACTGGAATCAGGGGGAAACATGGAGCCTGGCTTTGTTAAATCAAAACAAAATCCACCCACCAACACAAGGAATATCACAGTCCCAGAATTACTCAAGATTCCTATAATTGAAGATATGGTGAGGTTGCTGCCGAGACACAATGTTCAGTGATCATTTGTACATTGGTATTTTGTAGTTTTATAGTTGTTGAGATAGAACTACATGTGGAGACATTACGAACTGTGCAGGCCACCAAAAAAAAAGTCAAACCATGACAGAAGAGCTTTAAATGAACTTTTAACACAACAAACACCTAAACATCCACAAAGACCATGTACATAATGTTCCAACATACACATGTTAATTGTGTATAATTTATTCCACAGAGCCAGGATAACTACTCCCACTCTTTATACTAAGCTAACAGGATGCTGGCTCCACCGGCGTATCAAACACAGAAATATGAGAAATGTTTCCGATCTCCTGATCAGCGTAAAAAGCAAATAAGCAGTTTCTCCTAAATGTTGAACTATTTCTTCCCTCTAACAAAAGCTGGTCTCATCTTCCTGTCAGTGCCAAAGAGTCTTCCATGGTATTTTAAAAAACTTTAGGAGGGGAAGACTGTCGTCGTTGTTTCAAATGAGCGACCCCTTCAAACATGTGATCACCCAGAATTCCTAAAACAACTTCATGAGCAGTACAGTGTCAAATATTTGTACGGAATACGTCTGTAAATAAGTTTGTATTTATATCCCCCTTATCTGTTTACATGAACAGAATTCACCCACATGGATGAACAGTGTTAACAGACATTTGGTTGTCTAGAGGAAAACTATGAAACTATGTAGACCCCTCCTCTCAGTATTCAGCAGTCTAATACTCAGCGTGTCCCCACAATACAGTACAAGTGTCTCCTCCTTGTCATTCAGTGTCTGGTAGGTGAAAGGTTTTTGTGCATTAATATTCTGTAATCTTGCACTGTCACAGGAAGCAGTGAACTCAATTTGAGGAAGAACAAATGAAGTCAGACTTTATTTTCCCCTCCCTTTGGTTCCTTTGTTGGCTGTGACATCATTTTGTTGTGAGTCAGCTGAAGCTCACATCTTCTTCCTGATGAGTGAAATTCCATCAAACTGAAATATACTTTTTGAACTACACCAGTTTCAGCCAGTGAGGGACTTTCACCTTTTAAAACGTAACCTGTGTTCCAATGGTAAATAGATCAAGGCTTGTGTTTGACTGCGAGTATCACTGTCTGTAAAGGATAAGATTAGAAAGAAGAGACGAACTACTGATTTTGTAATTACTGGAATATATTGATGGTTGCATTAACATATTTTGAATAAATTGTATATTTTGAGAATTTTACATGGTCTCCTCTGAATTATAAAGCTTCTTTGTGCTGTGCAATCAAATGGATCTTACGTTTACCACCAAGGAGGTTATGAGGTTCTGTTTCAACTTGTCTGTTTATCAGCAGGTTTACACAAACACTACCGAGGGGAATTCCAGGAAACTTGGTGAAAGGATGGGACAAAGGCCAAGAAAGAATATCCTGTCTTTTAACATTATGGGAAAGGGTATTTGTTTCTTACATTCTCATCATTTTCTAAGAGAGAGGATTTATGAAACTTGATGAAAATCATATATATTAGAGGACTGATATATATAAGTGTGTAATTTGGTGCAGAAACAAAATTCATATACTTAATATTTGAACTGCATGATTACATCGTTTATCTTGGCTCAACACATGAATAACTAAAATGTGGATGCATCAAATGAATGTTGAGAGAAACTGCTGAGAAAATTTGTGTGAAAAAAAACAGGCGCCCGATTGTCAAGAACTGCAATCTAGAGCAACTGCTGAACCAAGTCTTCAGTCTTTTTTCTTGCCTGTGTTTGTGGGAATATTCAACATAAAATGACGCTGTTACTTTTATGCATTTAACGATTCCACTCTTTATTTCTTCGTATCATCCCTGACTGTTAAAGAAACTTTTCCTATTTTTTTGTTGCTGTCTTTCCAAAGCACCGAATGTTTTCAGACACTTTACTGCTGACATCAGGTGAATAATGTGCGCTTCATGTCGTATGAAGGTTACTAACAGTTTCTCTCACGCTGAGACGTCTGCTTGCTCTGACCTCTCCTTCTACATCTTCTCTCTGTTCTGAGACAGGCGGAGGCTGGAACGTCCTTCGCCACACAGCTGTCAGGGCCTTGGCCCAGCGTCAACTGCTTCCTTTCTTTCTTTCTCTTTTTCTAAACTTCCTCCCTTCGCTGGTTCTGGGGTCAGCAGAGGTCAATATGTCTACAGGCGGCATGCAGCAGCTGGGATAGACAGAAGTCTGAAGTAATGGTGGGTTTTTTGTTTCTCTAAGTTTATTTTAAGGTTATTTTGGGTGTGTCTAATGTGCCATGTCTGGAAGATTTTCCATGCAATTTGTACTTTACTTTCTCCACCCTCAGATTCTGCTGAGTGTTTATACAAAATACCATTGGTTAACATGGTTGCTTATTCATACCTATATACATGTAATTCCCAGTTATAGAGCAGTAAATTATAGGCATGGAAATAACTGCCTGTCTTCTGTGGAGAAACTTATTCACAGTGCATTAAACTCTCATAAAATCGCTCCGGCTCACGGATATGTTTGCTCAGTGATTTGAAAAGCAAATCAGCAGAACAAACAGGAACTAATTGGTCAAACATCTGTGTTAGGTCACAGCCCTCGATGCTTCTTGAGCAAACTTCTTGAGAAATCAGCCTTTCATCTGAAGCTGCCGGGACACAGTCGGTATGTCTAAGACATATAGACAGAGAGGAGGACAACGGAGCTGAAAACACATGATCCAGACTGCATTAACCTCATCTTGGTGGCCTGGCTTTGCCATTGTGCCTGAGCTACGCTAAAACTGGGCCAGATGGCTCGAGTCCCAGTCCTTCAGTCCTCTTCACTGGAGGGTGAAGTGGATCGGTGCCAGAAAGAGCAGGCAGTCACACACTGACCACTGCGCTGAATGCATAAACGGAGGGATGGTAAAGGAAGGCACTGAGGGAGAAAATGAATCAATGCCAGGACTCACTGAGACACTGACCAGTCGATGGAAGAAGGGAGGTTTTCAGTCATGAAAGAAAGAAGGCTTGCAAATGAAGGGAGGATGGCGGGCCCTGAAAGCGGGCCTGTGCTGGGAGGAGGCTATTGACCATCCTGCCAGTTTGTCAGAAGACGGACAGAGGAGCTGCACAAAAAGAACAAACTGATGGACGTCTGCCCAGTTCCCAGGATCTGCTGGACTTAACCGGGACTTCAGTGTCCTGTTTGACCTGAATTTAAAAAGTCTAAGTAGGATGAGTCGATGTGTGAATGTACGACAGCTGGATAAAAGTGAAACGAACAAGGAATCGAAGTCTGTCACTCTCAGACAGGAGGCAGCACATCAGACCAACTACTGACATTCTGTTCTAAGCCTGCAATCAATATCACCAAGACATGGTGATATCAGCGTTATCAGCTAATCGACCACAGTTGAAATATCTCTACTCAAATTTTGTACAGATATTCCTCAAGATGTCGTAATATATTGTAAGAATTCTGGTGGAATTCCCTGAACTTTTCATCTAGCATGAATGTGAAATTTGATTTTTGGCAGCTGAATATTTTTTTTTTCCAATTATGGATGATTTAAATGGCTTAAAGACAAATGGAAGCAATAACCAGTAAACAATAGTCTAAAAAAACAGCAACAAGGAAACAGCAGCAACTTAACAAATATCAGGAACTAACTCAAATAATACATCTGATGGACAGTCACCTTAAGTAAACAGCATTTCAGTCAGCATCACAAGCCAACACAGGAAGAGGCTGAGCAGGGCCCGATCCAGGCCTCTAAGTTCAGCTGTGAGCTAACAGGTTGAGAAGAAGTCCTGCTACCTGGGATTGAGCAGGAAGTGAGGTTTTGAACAATTACCACAGAGGAATTTGGTAAATACCTAAATGTATACAGCAATTTCCTAGTCCTGATGGCCACTCAAAGTGCTTTATAGTTCTGTTCTGTTATTCTCCTGAGACATGGCCATTCCAAACCAGTCAAATACCTGTAATAACTTGTAACCATAAATCTCCAAACCCTGTTAACTAACTAAGACAAGGTAACATTTCCCAGTTCATTATGAACACTTCCATGTAAAACCTGTGACTAACATGAGCAGCCATGAGCTATGGCTGCATTTTATTTATTATAATTCAACAACAACAATGTGATTTTCAAGTTCTTCAATTAAATGAGAAACACAAACCGTCATTTTTATTTAAATAAACCTGCTCAACTGGTTTTCACAGTGCGTCAACAGAGCTGCAGCACTTCCTCTCTTTAACAGCTAATGTCCACGTATAGCTTGTCCTAGATACTGTAAATAACCATCTGTCAGTGTGGGGTTCTGAGTGTGTCCTCCTTCCTCTGCTTCACTTCCAAAACACAATCACAAGCAACACTCTGTAATCGGCTGTTAAAACACTGTTAAAATAATTTATGGGAAAGATGATAAAACACCGACTCTCAATCAGCTGTGAAGCAGAGGAAGAACGGAGGCTGAGTGATGAGCAGTAACTCTGCTCACTACACACAGTGCTTCACTTGGCATATTAGTGGCTGACTCATCAGTGACTAAGCGATTATGAAATCCATCAGGAAGCAACATTACAGAACGTTGAGGTGGAAGTTACATCAATATGGAAACAGCTGATGTCACTTTATGAAGCGTGAAAAACTAAGTTTGACTGACACACAGTGGACGAAATAACAAGAATTAACAACACCCAAAATATGTAACATAACTTTCTATTAACCTTGTCAGAGTCTCTGCATCCAGATCACCTTCAATATCGTCTTATGAATTCTGTCCTAAAATATAAAATGTCTCTGGGGATTGTCACCTTTTCCATGTCATGGTCTCTGTGGGACTGTCTCAACTTCTACTTTTAAAGAACTACAGTGAACTTCTGCCTTTTCTCTTTATCTCTGAGCAGCAGCAGACATTCAGTTATGATGAGCTGTCTCCTTTCAACATTTACATCCAGACCTCTGCCCCACAGGCAAATAAATGATTCACTCTTATCTAACTAAAGAATATATCATCAAACCACAAACGTTTGGAAATGATATCCACTTTAAATCTGCTGACATGTTGATTTTGTGGAGCTTCTGAGAAAAGGTCACAGTCTCTGTTGCTGCTCTGACTGTGGGCTGTTTTTCTCACCTCCCACTCACTCACTCTCTGTGACGTTCACTTTGTGGTTTTTTCTTTCCTTCTATCATCTCAGTTAAAGGATTGACTCTCTTACACACCTAAAGCAGATCATGTTTTTCACATGGTGCAACACTGACCATAGTGAATGAAACATTTTAATGTGCAATTCTACACTTTTTTCTTATTAAAGCCAAATTATATTTCCAATTTTATTTTATGATTGTGTGCTTTCTCACCACTTTCCTTTCAGTTTGGGCTTTTGTTGACGCCTCTAACTCAAACACATGCAAATTTCACATGAAAGAACAACTTTAGACGAGAGAAGAGGAAAACGGAAAAGAAGAGTGCCTGTAGATTACTTTGACACTAGAGGTGTGGTCTGCTACAGTTAACTCTTACTCTTCATCTCTTTTTGTTTCTTTCTGTTGGTGGAACAGTCTTATCTCTACAGTGCATAGCATATTCAAACACAGATAACCAACAGCAATGTGTTCAGACTTTAAAACACAAGTCACATTGTGAACAGAAGTGACCAATAGTCAGGGACATAAAGCAAGACAATATAAATGTATGATAAAAATTTACAGTTAATTGTCCAACAACATATTTTTGTATTTTTTTTAACCTAATGAATATACATTATATGATATTGTATATAATAGAATATGAATACAACGTATCACAGTTTGAATTAATATTGTGAGATACATGATAGAGGAGTTTACCATCCATCCCTGTATGTTTATTCTAAGCACTGAACGTTGTTTTAATGTTAATTGTTTTTTCTAGGCTGTGTTACATAAGATATGTTACGTTACCTGGTGTGTGTCTTGATTTTGTCTTGTAATCATTTTGTTCTGTTAATTTTAACCTTCTTTGTTGTGCCTCACAGTTTTGCATTTTTATTGTAAAAGTTATAATATTATCCTCACAGGTATAGTCGATATAATGTACGACATATCTGGAAGAATTGCTTGCTTGATTCAACCTGCTCCTTCTCCACTAACTCTGCAGGAGAAAACACTCACAAAGACATGAATAATTATATTTATATATTATTATAGATTATTGTTGTAATGGTCTCAGGGACATCATGTCACCCTGAGAGGTTTCATGACACAACTCACTGAGGAGACACGGTTACACCTTTAAATTGCTCCTCCCTCCCTCCAGTCTTCTGTCTGTCTGCGGTTGCGCGTCAGTGCTCATTGGCTGTGGGTGATAATCGGTCAACAGAGGAGCGGAGGGAGGGAGGCAGGCAGGAGGACAGCAGCATGTTTACAGCTGCTCACAGGCTCACTTCATGTCGTGAACGAT
Organism: Paralichthys olivaceus; assembly: GCF_024713975.1. Classification (NCBI taxonomy): domain Eukaryota; kingdom Metazoa; phylum Chordata; class Actinopteri; order Pleuronectiformes; family Paralichthyidae; genus Paralichthys; species Paralichthys olivaceus. Next base: position 9,328,051 of record NC_091094.1, read on the forward strand.
CCTCTCGCTTCGTTTGATTGTATTAAACACGCGGCAAATCCTCCCAAAGGACGTGGACGAGGATGTTTTGTTGGCGCGCAGGCAGGCTGTCCGCAGCGGCTGTGGATCAGGCGCTCAGGTCCTCGGGCTGGTGTTTGGTGCGAGTCAGAGCGAACAGACTGAGGCACGTCACCGGGACTTTACGCAGAGGTCACACGGTTCAGTGGAGGTCGGTCTGTGGAGCTGTGGACTCCACCACACATGCGCACCTGGGGACGCCACAGCCGGAGCAGCGTCCGCTCCAGAGCTGGGAGCGCGGGGTCGCGTACACGGACCAGAGACACTTGGAGCGAGTGGCTGCTGTGGTCGAGAGTCTCTCCAAAAGCTTGCGAAGCGAAGGCGGGAGTTTAGATCTAACCAAGCCGCCGCTTGTGCATGCAAAGAGGCGCCACGGCAGCGGAGAGGAGCCGCTGGGTCATGTGTTGTTTACAGGCACCTGGCGAGTCTCCAGCAGGACCATGCACACCAGGGCTTCATCCACAGCTTCAGCCGCCAAGAGCAGCGACCCCGGGGAGGAGACAGGCGCCGACAAACGGGTGAATGTAACTCCTCAGCTCGATTGTTGTGTAACCTCAGTGATCCGTTCATAAGAGAATAGGGGTCGTGTTGAGCCCCGGTGGCGCCAGTGTTGAAAACAAAACCATGAAATATGCAGAGAGCAGCTCGTCAGTGAGCGTGATCACTGACAGCCATGATGGGAACAGGCTGAGCATGAGGCCCCAAGCTGTGACACATATACACAAGTCTACTGCATTATTCATATACGTTAACACACACACACACACACACACACGACCTGTACTTCTATCTTACAGAGGAGACTCTTTGGCATTATGCATTGCGAGCCCCTCACCATATCTTTAACCATCACAATTACACCTAGTCCTAATTTAAACCTAATTCTTACCCTAACCTAACTCTCATTCTAACCTAGCTCTAATCCGAACCAAAACAAGTGTCCAAAATGTCCTGACTCAGCAGGTTCTAGGCTCAAAATGGTCTCAGAGATATCTGTTCAGACACACACTTGTCTCTCTACTTGACTCTCTACAGTTGTATGGACACTTATCGATATAATCCATTGCCTAGCCCCTTACCCTATCTCTAACCCTAAAACCAAGTCTAAACCCTCAACCAGACCTTTGAATTTGTGAGGACGAGCCGAAATGTCCTCACAATGATGATACACAGACACACTAACCCATCCTCATTAAGATTTAGTATTGACGTATATTATTTTTTTATAAACATTATTCCAAACCTTAGCCGTGACCAGTTAATGCCCAACCTTAACCTAACCACAATTCATACCTCACCCATGAGGGCACAACAAACTCATTAGCCCTGAATAAGACACTGGCGTATGCTGCTCTGCTGGTGAGTCAGCAGCAGTGGAAAGTGGATAAAGATGTGGGTGAACCTGATCTGGGGTGGGCAGTTCTTAAAAAGGCTGTTGGCTTACTGAGGTGATTCAGCAAAATGCTAACATTAGCTTGCTAACATGCCGACATTTGCAACATGCTGATATACAGTATTGTATTCATAATGTTTATCATGTTCACCATCCTCATATTAAATTTATGACCTGATGTCAGCAGAGGAGCAGATAGACAATCATATTTTATCACCTTGGCACCATGTGTTGTTTTACAGTTTTACAGCAAGGCAGCCAAAAGCTGTTGAGGTCTGACTAACCAACACCACCATTAATTGAGCTCTGACGCTAAAGGGCTAACTGAATATTTTAACTTGCTTTAAAGTTATATCTGGTTTAAAAACCTAAGATTAAAAAAAAAGGGTCAAGACTAGTCTGACTCACTGAAGACTGAGGGGGATTGGTGGCCACCGACTGCACATTTCATGCAGCATACTCCAGTCAAAAAGTGACGAAATGTTTTTCCATGTGGAGTGATGGCAAAACACTTTGCAGGTCGTAGCCTATTTTATTCAGAGATCCTGCTGTTATTGCCGTTAAGACGATCCTTCATTATGCCCTGTTGGCACTGAACCAAACAAGCCGGCAGATCACTGCACCAGTCTGTGATTTTAGATACCGTGCTGGTTTCTCGGAATTTGGGTCGTGATGTGTGACACAAGAGCGGCAGCTTTTGTCCCACCATGACAGTTCTCCACTTTACACAGACAACAAGCTCTGTGACGATCTCTGCTGCCAGATTAAAGGTGGAACAGCAGCATCCAGGCACTTGGTTTTTGTACTTTTTATACAGAATGGTGAGACAGAATGAAGGCACAATATCCCGCCTTAAACTGTTGTATGAATAGAGGGCTGCTGTTAAGCTTCAGCCTCCGACAGGAGGTATTCACTACTTGACCACTTCCCTCGTGTTCTGTCTGTGCACGTGAGTGTGTCTTTGTCCGTGTTTGCATGCCACTGTGACTCTGCATGTGTTTTCCTGCCTCTGAAAAGCTGTTATCAGACACAGCAGTCCCACTGTTCTCCTCCCATACACCCTCCCTTGCACAACTCTCTTTGGCCGCACACTCACATGACCCTCCCACGCTGCTGCCCGCCTTTACTTTAGGCTCGGCCTGACTCGCCTCTGAAAAGCAAAGGCCTGCTCCCTCGCCCACTTCAGACTTTCTATTGTCCATTGTTTGCACGCCAGTGAATACATCAGCACGACTAAGGCTTCATGCAGGAGGCTCGGACTTAAATTTAGTAAAACAAATTACAACAAAGAGAAAAGATCATTTTGTTCTCCTTCTGTTCCCTTCTTCATCTTCTTCTTCTTCATTGTCTCTACTCACTTCATTAATTGACTGACTGACACCCACGAGAAAAGACAGCCAGAGAACAGCACTATGTCACTATAGCAACAAAGGCACAGATGGATATGAATGAAAGTCAAGTGAGTGTATGAATTTCACAAAAACATCTTAGATTATTACATCCTGAATGCTGTCATGTTTAAAACTAGACTGAAAAGGAAGCATGGAGTCACATGTGAAATAAGAAGTTTGAGGAATAGAAAAATTAACAACTAAAGCTTGAACTATAATATCCTGGATATGCGGTCATCTTGCTCTTTTGATGTAATTTGGAGCCAGAGTCTGAACAGCAGTAATCGTGGAGTGGAGCCGCGGTATTGAGGTCCTGTTGATGTAAGCGCTCAAGTTATTCTCAGCTGTGAATCATGATGCTTCACCCCTCGTATCGCTAGTTAAAACAAATCTTTCCAAAATCAGAGTGATAAGAACTACCTAGCCTCCAGGGGGTTATCGAGAAAATGCGGCTTCACTTTTGGTAGCTGTCAGCATCCATCTTTATATGCAGTCTATGGTTTGAGGCCCTGACGTGCTCATGCTAAAGTTACGCAATTATGCTTCTAGAATTTAGATTGATGGCAATTCAATTTGTTTTTATTATAAGAATAATTTTACAACAAATGCAGGTAAACATTTTATAAATGCTCAAACTTTATACATTTCTTCACAGTTCTTTAACTCATTTGGATTTTCCCAAATCTGTATTCAAAAAAATGTTTATAAAGAACCCCTGTTTGTTTTATAGATAAGAAACGTGACATGCTCTGGTTGATTATTTTCAGTTTTACACTTTTAATTCACATGATTTCCAATGTTCTCTCTCTGGCATTATCTCATTTTCTCATTTCTACTATATTAAAATCCGCCTACATTTTGTCCTCATCATTGTGTTAGTTGACTTTGACTTGATTAGCTTCTATACTCAGAAAAGGCCTGTTGAAGTGGTCACTGTAGGCAGCATTCCATGTACCTAATAAGTCGGCTTTGTAGGAACCATATCAGTAGTTTGTCTAAAAATGCTTGACTGAGCTATTTCCTGTTTTACCAGAGGAATATTTTTTAAGGCTACAAAAGGAGCCAGTGAACACGATGCCCTCCTGCCACTTGACACCAAGCCTCTAATCAAAAAAAAAAAAAAAGTTGAAAACTGGCAATAAAACTGAAACTGTGATTCTTCTTCTTCACCAAGTATGTTTAATCACAATAGAAACCTTGAGTGAACCTGAGGGGGATCCATAAAAGACATTTAGTTGTAATTGTATCACCACAGCAGGGTGATCAGATAATGAGTGGCAGACAAGCCCGGAAGCAAGGTCTCACATCTTCATCCAGAAACAGAGGTTTTAAAATTTTAAACTTGTTTCCTTCAGGTTCTGAGTTTGAAACCAAATTTTTTCCTGAGTGTCAACAAATGTATATTAATAGCTCTGAGACCTAACTTAAGTCTGTTAACTTAACTTTAACTTTATTCCACATTAAATCACACAGACTGTCTCTCAGCTGTATCTGCAGTTTTGCTTCATTGTCATGACAATGAAACTCAATATAACACTTCTTATACACTTTAATACCTGTTGCACAGGTTCTACTGCAGTTGACAAACCACATGTGGAAATGTAGCCCGCCAGGCATTACTCAAATTAAGGATTAAGTAGATTTACATTCTCTAAAAATCCTGGAGCTACTCTCTGTTTTAAATTCATGCTTTCTTAGCTGCAATGGGTCATATGTCTTTATCAATGCTGTGAGGTCCTGCTGTTTGTTGTAGTTCACAAATCAATTTTATTATCAGCACACACTGTGACCTGAGCACTCCCTGCTACACGTCAGGGCAGCGTGCGTGTGTGTGTGCGATAATGGGAATTATCAAACCACACCGCAGCAGCCTCGTGTTTAAAACCAGCTAATTCAGCGAATTCAGTGAATAGAGGAAGCTCATAAAGTTCAGGCCCTGATAGACCTTGGATGATCTCAACTTTGAAGCAGAAGCTGTAATAAGATTGATAAGAATATAAACATCAATATTGATCATCGATTATCTTCTTAAATATGAGAATGTGCCATATATTATTACCATATTATTATCCTATGTATTTATTGCATAATGTGCTGTTATCTTCCCTTTTCATTTTCTTCAGCTCACTGTCGGATATTTTATTTCTGTCTTCATCCAGGACAAGCAGAATTTAAAGGAGGCCTCTTCTACCTCCTCGTCTGCTGAAAAGGTCCCGGGGGAGCCTGAGCCAGAAGGAGAGAAACCCACAAAGACTCAGCAGCTAAAGAAAGTCTTCAAGGAGTACGGAGCAGTGGGAGTTTGCTTTCACATCGGGATCTCCCTAATGTCTCTGGGAATGTTCTACCTCCTGATATCCAGGTAACTGAAGAGCTCACTGCTTGTTCTGCAGGTGCAGGGTCAGGGGGCACTGACATTAAGTCTGGCTGGGAAACGCAGCTGCATTGATCCCATTTTCTTTTTCTAATTTGATATTAGGGATTAACCACATTTTTGGGTCCTGATACTGATACCAACATTAGGGAGTAGAGAGTAAAGTGACTTTTGTGTACCTTACTTTGTCTTGTTTTGTACATTCTTCATATTGCTGGTTTTTGAACATAAATTATGCTGTAAGTCATAAGTCAAGTGTAAATACATTAGAATCTGTCCAAAGAGAAACAAAACAAAAAAAAACTTGTCTATTTCTTAATAATTTTTATAATTCTCAAAAAAACCCAGAAATGTTTAGGTATTACCTATTCCAGCTTTCCAATTATCTTTCTTTGTTTAATATAAAATGCTAAATATCTCGTAGTGGATTAAAAAACAGTGACAAATGCTCATCACATCATCCCAAAGTCTTTGCAGATGTCATCAAACACACGGTCCAAAAAGTAATATATTCAGTTCACAGTGATATCTAATAAAGAAAGCTAGCAACCGAAGAAGCAGATTTTCATTGACCAACCAATTAATCAACACATTTTTGGTCATCTAATTAAGCTATTTAATTAATTAAGGAAGCCATCAGTATCTTAACGGATAATGAAAAAAGTTGTTAGTTGCAGCCCTATTTGTGTCACAGTGAATCTAAGAGCATCTCTATTAAGAAGAGATAGTCTGGTGAGAAAGAACCATACACCATAACAGAACCCACTGATAGTCTGAATCAGTAAGTGAAATAAAAGTCTGAGGGAAAGAAAGAACAGTGAGCAGGACTACAACGCAGCATGTTTTAAAAATGTAATGCGTCAAACATCACTCACTGATATTACCTCACAGTACGAGATTGTCAGTGTGTAACATTTCCTTTACACCTAAAGAGAGCACAGGAAATGACTGACCCGCTTTTACACCAAGAGTGCGGGCTCTCGAAGAATGTTCCACTCACTCAGCCACATTGTAGTGGCTCTGCTGTTGTTGAAATATCACTACTGGCTCAATCAGACGCAGAAACTAAAATCACAGCGAGTGCTTGAATAAAACATGAGGGCGTTTTATCCCCTCGCTGCCTCGTTTTCAGATGTGCAGAATTTCAAATCTCTCAATTGATGGTGATGGACAGAGAAACGCCAAAGCAGCACAGCACACACCTCCAGATCTGACAAGAGTTTCCTATACCCCCGTCTGTCTGCCTGTCTGGCCACATGCCAGGGCCTTGAATATTAGAGCGACTTGGCAGAGGTTATCTGACAGCTCAGAGATTTCCTCCTGCAGCTCGTAATGACCCTTGAATGAAAACCGACTCTGTAGCCAGCGGCCGTGGAGCATTAGCTCTGTGTGTCCACAGAGCCCAGGCATGTGGCCTGCTAATACAGAGCTAAGATCTGGGTAAACAGTCAGCAGTGTGCAGATGGATCCTTATATTTAGCTGGGTACATTTTACAGAGCTGTTAATGTGAGAGAGGGACAGAGAGGCTGAATGGCCTGGAGCTGCTCTAAACCTCTTGTTTTCACATTCTTCTCATTTATTTCTATAAATAGCTCAGAAAATGCCCCAACTTTACAACAGTGTCTCACATGGGCAGTGTAACATGCAGCCTGTTTAACCTGCTTTGATTTGTTTTTATTCCATGCACTTTATCTTGCTGCTCAATCTTATGTCATCAGTTTAAATGGGTCAAAAGGAAAAAGTTATGAAACATTATTTATTGTACACAGCTCCCTCTGGTGGAAATAAGGGTGAGTTGCATTATTTAAACAGAACCAAATAGACACTACATGTTTCCTTTGTAGTTGCTCTATTGAATGGATGTATTTTCATTTATTTTGGGCCTTAAAGAACCTTCAGGTGTAAATGTCTGTATTATTCCAGTATATTTTTTTACTGTTCTTTCCTGACCCTGCTTTGGCCGGGGGCCTTCTGTGTGGAGCTTTCATGTTCTCCTTGTGTCTGTGTGGGTTTTTTAATTAATTGCTGCCAGGTAGGACTCAGTGCTCTGATTAACACATTACAGTGAATACCTCATCCTCCCGTGGCTCAGCAGTAATGATCAGAACAGACAACAGATGGATGATACGTTTAATGTAAATATTTGTTTTGGTTTAGGTTTGTAGTTTGTTGTAATTCAAACTATAGTGTATAGAAAGTGACCCTATGGTGAAACGTTATGCATTGGGGTTTGGATAGTTTTGATTTCTGATATGCCCATGTTTGAATATGAATTATGAATTGATATAATATTTTGTTATGTTGTTAGTGTTGTATACTTTTAATTTCTATCCATTAATCTAACTATTTATCTAACTAATGCTAGAATTCATGGTTATTTCACACGTATGGTGCTGCGATGTTAGTCAACTGTGTCTTAAACCTTTCACCCTTAATAAAAACTGGAGGAAGAAGTAATGTGATTGAACCTAATTAGTGAATTCTATGCACCTCTAACCCATGTGCTGTGTCATTTGTCTCTGCAGTGGGATCGATATGGCGGCTGTGCTGTGCAAACTGGGCTTCAGCGAGACCGTCGTTCACTCTAAAATGGCAGCAGGAACCAGCACGTTTGTCCTGGCCTACGCCATCCACAAGCTATTCGCCCCCGTTCGCATCAGCATCACTCTGGTGTCCGTCCCTCTCATTGTGCGCTACTTCAGAAAGACTGGTCTCTTTAAACCCCCCACACCAGCTCCCTGATGACCCCTGATGGACATAGTTCAAACGACTATATATTTAATTACTCATTTGCCTTTGGCTACAAATGCCTCATCTCATCACTTATTGCATTTGTGAATTCAGGTTAAATACCATTAGATTTCGATGTAACAGAGTCTTGTTTCTGTGTGATTAAAGAAACACAAGTGTGACAGTTTTCCAAATACCCGTCCATTTGGAGTCAAGTGTTAACGTGTGTGCATTTCACAAACCAGAGAGAAAAGGGCAAAAAAGCTCAAATATTTATAAACAATCAGATGTGAGATCAGGGATTTTGAGTTTTACTGCTAAAGTCTGAGTGGGCAGAGTTTTCTATTAATGCTGTGAAGGTTGCCACAGGGGCACCAGGAAGGAAAAAGCTGATTTCTCCTCCACTGTTCCCTGAGAGCTGACTAGGCCATGTTCTGGTGTTATGTGAATCAGCAGAATAATTCAGGTTGTCTCCGTCTCCTACCTCTCTCCTCTCTCGTTCCCCTTCTCTCGCCCTGCTTTGCTCAGACTCTTTCTCTCCTCTCACCTATTCTATTTTCTGCTGTTGTTTTGCTTTCCTTCTATTTTTCTTCTCAACATCCCCCCCGGCCTCCACTTCCTTATTTCCTCTCGTCTATTTTCCTCTTCATTTTCTGCCTCTTGTTCTCTAACTCTGCTAATGCCACTGCCCAAACTGTTTGCAAGCACATTAATCTCTGAGTGAGGCTGATTGTTGTTCATTGAAAGCTTTGGATGAAGAATGTTGGACGTTGGACTTTAACTATTAAACATGAAGTTGTCTTTTATACTTGGTGTGTTTTTTCCTCACACATCACACAATTAGTTATTGAAGATATCACATCATTATTTTGCCCATTTTTAGAATAAAATTGCTGTGGATGGATAAAAGGACTGTGTCAGCGCAGGGTCACATAAATGCTAACGGAGACAAATCACAAACGCTGCTGAGGAGAATTACGAATCATCGCTGGCTGAATGTGAGCAGTGCAAGATGCTGCCAATGACAGCCATATGGGGTCAACCACACAAACATCGTTGCTATTGGTTGAGGCTGTGATGTCATCAGTCTGCTGTGGGTTTGCTTCACCACAGGAAGGGAATGTTTAAATTACCCCCTCGCTTGCACAGAATGGAAGTGGATGGGAGGCACCACTTAGGTATTTGCGTATGTGTGACTGTGCCCTAATGTGAAATGGGCTCAGTTGTATTAACAAACCCACTGAGCATTAAATCTGGTTTTCTTCTATTCTAAACCCTCAGTGTTTTCAGCTGCAATCTACTGTACGCTACCTGGTCAGCACCAAATGGTGGATTAGCAAAGTTTCGTGCCTGCTTGTGATCACTGATCACTCAGGTCAAATGAATTGTTGTTTCTGTCGGTTGGTGACACGTTCAGGGTGAACCCCACCTCTCGCCCAATGTCACCTGGGATTGTCTCCAACCTTCCCATGACCCTCAAAAGAAAAGTGCTATAGACGATGGATGGGTGTGTAAAGAAAACAAAAAACTGCACTTGCACATTTTCACCACACTGAGGAGCTCCTGAACTACAAATGCAGTGTTGATCGGCCTGTCCTCTGGTACAACCACATCATATCGCTCATCTCAGACCGAACATCCTGTTTTTATATCACAAGATGGAGAATCACACACAGACGTGAGCCAACAAGTTTAAGTGAGGGTAAATGTTCATAAAATCATAGTTATACAATCTAAAACTGTACAATGTCTAAACACATTTCTGTCATGATGGTGCGGTTTATGCTTCATTAGGGGTCAGGTCACCACACACTGACCAGTTTCACTCTTCATTAGAAATCATTATTTTAAGCTCTACTTGATCTCAACAGGTCCGGTGCCATCCCTCTTCTTGTCTTTTCTCCCGTCCTCTCTTGCTCCTTCATTGAAAGTTTGCCGGGTCAGCCGGCACAGCGAGCAAGCCTCAGCTTGTGTTGAGTCCCTGAAGATCTGCAGTGTATTGAATGGTAGCTGCCTAGAACAAGACCTGATCTCTTCTCTCTCTATCTGTGTGTGTGTGTGAGTGATTCTTGGCCCGGTAAATAATTCAGCCAGAGGAGGTGTGAGCTAAGAGAAAAATACGAGTGCAGGGTGGTCTATGCCAGATATCAACTGCAAGGTTTTGAGGAACAGGAGCTTTGGCAGCATTGTGACACAAACTGATACAAACCAATCCCTCACATGCACTGGACTCAGCAGATCCACTGTATGTTCTCTGGAGGAGGTGCATGTGTTAACGCAAATGTTTGATTGAGACGTGCCGCAGTTTCTGAGGACTTTATCCACCTGACCTCCTAGTATAAAGTCCATAGCAATCCAGGAGAATCCGATGTGTGAACACAGCAGGGGATCCCCTGGACTGCGAGCGAGTGGGGGGATTGATGATGCTTCTAACACATGACAGATGCAAAAATGAAAAAAAAGAGAAAAGGAAAACAAAAATCTTCTGGTGAAAACGCACGTAGAAGACATAGTGCTTGAAACATGATCATGTGATCTCTGTAGTGGCATTAATACTTCACTTCCTGTCTCTGTCTGCTGCACCCGGCTGCTCCAACTCTCGCCTGAACAATGCGGAGGATTTGTTGCTGTTGTGAACGCGTCTGTGCAGAAAACTCCAGCTGTGTTGTGCATGTGTGAAAAGCAAACTCTAACTCAAACTCATACAATGCATTCCCTCGCCCCCAACCCCAATTCTAACCATAACCCTAATATGGTCTTAACCCTTTAAACTGACCTTTGAAGATTTGTCATAAAGTAAAAACCACCCAAAATTTATTGAAACTCAAACTGGTCCTCACAATGTATACCAGTACTTACACACACACATGTGCATGCACACATAGACAGACAGAGGAAGAAGGAGGGAGAAGCCTGGGCCTCATTAGCCATGATAAGGACAGGGAGCTGCCATCGCCTCTCCATCCCCTGCATGTCCCCCACGGCTAGGAACAAATTGGTGACAGCGCTCCCAGCCACTCTGTCGGGCTGCCTGCGATCCACTGGGCTCCTCTCTGTCTACACAACTGTGGATTTGTTTATTGGAGTGTGTGAGTGTGTGAGTGTGTGAGTGTGTGTGTGTGTGTGTGTGTAAATGTGAATTGTAGATGCACACAGCAGAAAAAAGAGAGGGCAGATCTGCTCCTTGGCTACATCCCCCCTCACCTTTCCTTGGTGTGAACACTTCATCTACTCGGCCTTGAGTCTGATGAAGGGGCCCTACCCCTTCCACCCCCCAATGTATCAAGTTCAAGGGGTTCAACTTCCTGCCTCAGCTACTGAGTAGTTCTCACTGCACCTTTTGTTAATGTCAAATACGTCGACAGCGTCACCCACTGTCACTGCGACGCACACATCGCATCTATTACAGACACAGGCTGCATTTCTGACACAAGTTGTTGGAAAAGCGTGCGTGTGTGTGTGTGTGTGTGTGTGTGTGGTAGTTGCAGAAGTGCTGATGCATGCAATGATACAGTATATGAACATATGGCAAGAGCACATACACTCTCACACTCTCACACTCTCACACACACACCAAAACACACTCCTCCTGACAAGCTGCATTTTTTTCCCTTGCACCTTCGTTCATTTAATTTCTTCATTCTAATTATTTCTTACCGTTTCCTCTCCATTATTTTCTGCACCTGCTCATTATCCCTCCTTATTACCTTTCTCCCACTATCTCCCCATCTCCTGACCCCCTCAGTAAACTTGTTAGCCTTCCTGAGTGACAGTGTCTCGACGGAGAGACACCTATTCCGTCAACCTTGCAGCTTCAAAGACACTCCTGGAGATTCTTTACAGGAGGCTGCTGGCGTAAAGTTTCAAGGTGCACGCAATCGAACACACTGCGTACACAAACAAACACACCCTCTCTCCCCGTCTCTCGTCTGCTTGCAACCCATCGTGTCCCCCCCCGTAACCCCCTTTTCTTTATATTTTTTGGCCACTCCTCCCTTCTTCCCTTTTTCCACTGGAGCATCTTTCTCTCCGGCTCTCTTTTCCTCCCTCTCCACTCCTCTCTCTCTCCTCCTCCTCTCCCTGTCTGAGTTAAGTTTAGCAGAAGCACCTGATGGCGGCATCATCCTGGAGCACCTGTCAGCTGTCTGCCTTCATCATGGCTCCTGTGCTGCCACAGGGGCCACGGGGAAGTAAACCTGGAGACAGTCGCTACTATCAACAGCTGCATCTTATTATTTTAAACACCAGTGCCAGTCAATTTCCACCAGAGATGCGTGCATTTATTTATTTATTTTGTGTGTTTGTGTGTCGGCGCGTGTGCCTCCTCCTCTTCCTCCTCCTCCTCATTGCTCCTCAGGATTCAGAAGCTCAGCTGTTAAATGCGAGCAATTATAATTGAGCAGAGAGGGAGACTGAGAGACAGAGTTTATCCAGCCTGTGACAGAGAAGAGGAGGCAGCAGGGATAAGTTGTCAAAGTGCTTTTGGCAGCTCTGGAATGTTTTTGACTGACTGTAACTGTAACTCTGGCTCAGTGTCTGTCACTTGTCTAACAGGCAGCTTGGTCACTCAGTTTGCTCTTTGTTAATGTGGATATACTTTAGAATGCTTCAAGTGGTAGACACAAGATGTGTAATGATACTGAGTTTCTTCATCCTGTCTCAGGTCTCCTCAATGCCACGGCTCCTGTCTTCAGTCAAAATCTCCTTAGCGGAGTTCGGAAAACGTTTTTTTAAATAGTTCACAAACATTGATTTGGCTGAAGGGTGAATAGGATTTGTTTCTACAAAAGCAAATATTTACACAAACTTGGCATGATATATATTCAGTGTTTAGTCTGTATGTAAAATGAAATACAAGCAGTTCTCCTACACTTGGTGACTTCACATGGTTGTGTTTCCATACAGATTTAGTGGTGCACACACACCTGATGTGCGACAGTAGCATTGGATCATTGAGTCTTGGTGCTAGTTGTTATATATTTATAATGATATGTGCATTATGAAAAGATTCTCCTCCACATAGAGCTGCTGCAGATGTTTTGCAGTATGGTGGCTGCTTATCTCACTCTATGTTCTTGAATACTGTATGCACAGCAGGTGACAGGAGATATAGCAACAGGGAGGCAAAGCCAGGAGAAGATTTTTCCAGCACGTTCCACCTCTTAAATCTCCTGAGCACAATAAGGATGTATTTAACAACGACGGATTGTGTTGTATTGTTGGTGGGAGGCACAAGTCCATACTACTTGTGCCTCCCACACACACACACACACACACACACACACACACACACACACACACACACACACACACACACACACACACACACACACACACACACACACACAGAGAGATGCAGATGGCATTTTATTTGAATATCAGATTAATTAACTACAATGTCCCTCAGTAGAGTGCATACCTCTTCCAAGGCCCAACAGTCCCCTTATGAAACCACATTTTAAAATCGTTATATCCAGATTTTATTTGGATCTACACCAAATTGCACTCAATCACAGATATCAGTCCCCTTAATGTACCAGATTTTTTTCATCAAGATCCATGAATTATTCCCTTGGAAATTGGTGAATATATCAAATAAAAAGACAGATCTCGTAAAAAATTATATATATTTATATAGATAAGTTGTAAGTTTTTGAAAAATATATTTTAGGGTACAATAGATCTCTGCCCATTTAGATAAGGGTTATTCAAACTGATTCATTGTCTGTCTGTCACAATTATGTGTCCCAACACAACAAAGTCCCTTAATTTAGTCAATAGTAAAAAATGAGTTTAAGCTGCTACAGATTTCCAAACAAAAAAGTTTACAATTGCCTCTAATTACTTGGACACTATATAATAATGATGATCAATATACCAACAACAATACTTGCAGCTATAATTCCATGTAGACTTTTTTTGGGAGATCCTGGTCTGGCACCAGAAACAATACTTCAAAATCAAAGGTGCGAGATGATCAGTCACAATCAGCGTGTTGCACTCCAGGAGAGGAGCAAACCAAAATAACAACAAGTACAGACACAGTGTTGTAAGCCATTACTGAGCTGCCATTACCGATCGAAGTCTGTTTGCCTCTACACACTTCATAATGAATGCATCTCATAAATCCTCCCTAAACGATTCCTCCTTAAATGATTCTCACTGCTCAGGGTGCCTGCTCAGTGGAGGGCGCTCATGGATCAAACCATTAAAATGGGGAACCAGGGCGAGGTGAGGAATGGAGGGCAACAAGCTCAGGCCCCAGATCATCACCCCGCCCCGAGCCACCACCCTTTACAGACCTAATAGAAAGCAAACAGACACACAATTTCTTTCAATTAGCCCAAACTGGCCGGCCCAATAAATTTTAGTTTGTTCCTCAAGACGTAAGGGCCCTGTTGCATGTCTTGCTGAAAATGAAGACTAATGGGGTATTGTGGAGCTGCTGAGTGCTTGATTTTGTGCCACTATACCACTGCCACTCGGCCGCTCGTCTGTTCACTCCCCCCCACCAACACCAACCCCCATCTCTCGCCTTCCCTCCTTCCTTCAGCAAACTGGAATCCGTGCTGACCAGGCACAACACAAATGTTTAATACATTTATTCACGACTTGGATTCATTTTACTGTTTTAAGCATTATTCCTGAGTAGTTAGGAGGAGCTATTCATCACAACATGACAACAGCAATGAATGTAACCATTGTTCACCTCCAGTGTCATGCTGACGTGAGGGCCTGAAGAATAAGAGTCAGCCACTCAGCTGTTTGCTGAAATACCTCAAATTCAAATAAGTTTCAAAAGTAACAGAGCTCATTGTGCAGATAATTCCCCACAACAGGGTCATATTAATAAATATCATAATCTTAAGTTATTTCTTTATTCAGGTACATTCAGCCCTTCCCTGTTGCAGTTATAGGTGGTTTGATTTTACCTTTATCAAAAACTAGAAGGAGCTCTGTTTCATTGCCTAATCAACAATAAAATAAATGCATATCAGTGATTAATCTTTTGTAGATGAAGACACGGCAGTGCTCTACGGATTCAAGACTGATGCTCTGTTGAAAATGGCTAAACTTGACTCAAAATGTCTCATTTTTATCAACCATGTCTTGACAAAAACAAGTGGAACAGTTTAACTAAAGTGTTAATGATCTGATACTAAGACTAACCTTGTCATCTATTTTGTTTTTGTTTATGCAATAATTATTATTATAAATTATATATATATACACATAAAAGTTTTACAAATTATTTTGAGATTATCAAATATTTTGTACATAAAGTGAAGTAAAAGTACAAGGTGCTGAGTAAACTGCAGTGAGATTAGATTAATAAAACTAGCAGTGGACGGCACTTTTCCTTTGTAATAAAACTGACATAACAGCGATGCCAATAACAACAATAAAGAGGAATAGTTTGAGTTATATTTGCCATCAAACGCTGATGTATCAGAGATCCTAGGGCCACCTCTGCTTGATGAAGGAAGAATCAAAGTTGCTTTGCCATATAGAGAAATATTAACTACAAGTGAAAAGGAGGCAAGGGGACATTGATTTTACAATTCAGGACTCAATCAAAGAGAATTATGGATGGTGATACGACTGTGAGTTGCCTATGTTGCTCATTAAACTTAACATCCATAGTTTGCATCTCCCTCACTCCCCCGGCAATAAGATTTACCAGGGGTAGTTTAAATACAGTTCAATACCACAGAGGGGTGAAGTCACGTGATGGTTGATAAAGGTGGGTGAGCTCGAGGAGGTGGTCGGATATACAACGCGGGAGAAGGAAGGAAGAGGGGGAAGAGAGGAGCTGAGAGGAAGAGGAAGTGAGACAGAGAGGAAGGAGAAGGAAAAAGGAAGGATGCACACAAATACAGAGAGGGAGGGAGAGAAAGTCCATTATTGTAGCCTGAACAGAAACTATGCATCAAAGTGTAGCATTTATTGAAAAAACATTTTTATGTGTGCTTCGAGGGCATGAAAATGAGAGGCCCCGTGTTCAAACACATCAATACAACACTGCAGCAACCTATGTATTCTTTTCTTTTTTTTCCGCCCTTCTTCTTTTCCCCAAGATTCCCAATCAGATCTTGTGGCTCCCTGCAGGCTTTTATGCCAGCCACAAATGGTGCGACTGCCAGACTGACAAACACCCAATCACTCAGAGTGGAGAGAGGAGGGGAAAAAAAAGAAAATACAGCATCTCTCACTGAGCCTCCTATCACAAAGGACCTTTTAATAAGGCCGTGAAAAAGAGCAAGTAATCCTGTGATTTCATTAAATGCCCTCATCACACCTGCAGATAATTCCATTATGATTGTGGCAATAAAATGAGGTTTTCATCAAGACGCGCAGACAGAAGGAGGAAAAGCTATTATTCCTCTCATATTCAGAGATGACGCTGCCTCTTATGTTGTGATATTAGGCCATT
This sequence comes from Paralichthys olivaceus, assembly GCF_024713975.1. Classification (NCBI taxonomy): domain Eukaryota; kingdom Metazoa; phylum Chordata; class Actinopteri; order Pleuronectiformes; family Paralichthyidae; genus Paralichthys; species Paralichthys olivaceus. The sequence continues at coordinate 9,344,428 of NC_091094.1, forward strand.
TGGCAGAATTTATGCCACTCAAGACGATCCATAATGTTGGTAGAGAGAGTTTTCCCCACTGAGAAAACCAGACACTTGACATGGTTCATGCTGAATGCGCCCAGGGGTAATTGTCGGTGGTGTTTGAAATACGCCACAAACTACAGAAGAACTTTGTTTTGCTTCTTCTCTTTCACCCATGTGTATTTTTGCCTAGTCTTAAATCCAGCACCTGTAAACTGAAGATGTAAAAACTCCTATAAAGTGTGAAGGCCCTTTCTTCACATTAAAGGATAAGAATACATTACATTTTATTACAGTTTAAATACACGCCAAAGTATTGCATTAGTTTAAAATTAAAGCTGAAAAACACACACAGACATACGTTCTTTTTTTCAGGTTGTCTGTCAGTAACACTATAGTATTTATTTAAAATCATATTTCTGGCCTGCAGTGGGAATATAATTTAATTAATAACTTATTATTAATAAAGTGGCCAATCAGACGTGGCGGAGGTATGCGCTCTCCAACTGCTCTTACATTGCATATTACACGTAGTGGTTTGATCCACTGTCAACATTAAGGTATTGATTAGTGCAGCTTTAAGTAAATCTCCAAAGCAGTGATGGGAGATGTTATGAGAATAAATTGAAAATCAAGAGTGTTAATAAAATGTAAAGTTGATAATTGAGGCGAGACAATATCTAGATATTCCAGGTTTATGTATCCTTGAGGGTTGAATGAGCACAAACATACAGAAAATCAGGTCTAACCTACAAAACATTACGGTAGAAGGAGATGAATAGAAAAAGAGGAAAGAGGAGAGAAAGAGTTTTATTACAAAGTGTACCCAGACAGAACTTCAGCACTGCCACGATTCTGTCAGCTGGCACTGTGGATGTACAGTATAGGGTCTCTCTACAGAACTTATATTACCGCAACAAAAATTCCAGCACGGCAAAGAAAATGTGACAAAGGAGAAATGGCGAGGATACTGTGTGCTGTCTGGAGGAATTGGAAGCTATGTGTTTTTGGCATTCATGTCACATCCCTTTTGAAAAATGCATCAAAGCAATTGCAGAACGCGAGGGACCGGGTTTGGGCACACAAAGTCGTGACCATCATCCAAACCTCACTGGTGGTGAGGGTGGAGGCGAGCTGCTGCTCGTTGTGGAGGGTTTGAAATGCGCTACTGTGCCATTTAAAAATAAAAACAAGTGCCCAGCTAGAGCATGCTAAAAGAGACTCCTGTAATTTCTGTGGATGTGCCTGTTTGAGTTTGTATATGTGTGTGTTTGTGTGTGTGTGTGTGATGTCTCTTGAAAAAGTTGGAAACAGATTGTGCTGTTTCTCATGTTTACATTCACACATGGCTATTAGCTGGAATGCCTTCTGCTTTAAGAACAGCTCTCTCTCCCACCTTCTGCTCAGAGAAATCACAAAATAACGATGGCCACAGTCTAACCATGACTTTCTTACATGTGCACTAACTGTTAGGGACTGAAATTAGACCAGTCGCAGATGGATAATTACCCACAGATGTTGCCACTCATCTTCTGCTTTTTTTAAACTCTTATCCTAGACTACTCTAAAAAGAGAAAAATAAGTTACTCTCTTTGGGTTGTAAAAGAAAAAAGCCTGTTTCTATTACAGCTAGGTATTGTGTTCCTTGTATAAATTTAGTTTGCAACCATCAAATAAATGCTATAGGGCGGCAGGGAAATTATTTTCACTATGATTTAAGCTACCAAATATTTTCTTAATTCATCGATTGCTTCTTAAAAATAAGGTCAGAGAATTGTTTTTAAAAATAGGTCAAATATAAAGAGATAGAATATTTTTCTTTTGTCAGATTGACAGCCCAAATCCCCAAATATAACTAGTTTACTACCGCATATGATAAAGACTAGCAGCAAATCTTTTATTTGAGAATCTGGATCCAAAAAAACATGGAATCTTGGCTAAAAGAAACTAAATGAAACAATAAATCAATTATTAAAAATATCTATCAATTACTATGTTTTTAATGTAAAGAAATAAACTAGAAAAAGATCCCTCAAATGTCATTGTTAAAGAACTGTGACCAACATTTATACTACGTAGACTATTAAAAAACGTCAACGTTACAGTCGTGCAATGACTCGGCCCATGTTTTGTCCCTTTACCAAGTTTGGTGGAAACCCATTCAGTGTTTTAATGTAATTCTGCTGACCAACAAAAAGAAACGGAACAAACAAACAGGCCAAAAAACTTTAACTCCTTGGTGGAAATAAAAATGAACTGGCTCTCCAACATGTAATGCTGACATAATTCAAAACATTAACCTAACTCAAATATATCTCTGAGATCTCTGCACAGCAATATCTTATTACTTAGCAACTGACCTATATGCCAATACCAATATATCATAGATTAAACAATCACCTGATAATATCAGAGTTGCTGCTTTATCAGTCAGGCTCTAATTTATAATGAAGTTGGTTGTGGCAGGACAGTATTTCACATTAGGCATCTCAGTCCATCACACAGAACTGCACTTGGTGGTCTATTAAAAGGCCTTCACGCTCACATTCACTCTGTCTGCAGTAACTGTTAACAAAGCCACAAGGTTCTGCTCTGTTCTACACACTCTGTTTTCAAGGTAAATTCACTGGAGGATTCACCCTGCATGTTATTTATCATGTTGTCATTCCACATACAGTATTTCAAACAACACTCTGTCATAAGGTGTAGTACATTTCCACATCCATTGTGTTGCTGCTTCCTATATGACAGATAAAATTAATATGCATCCATCATGCTCTGAGGAAGATTTTTGACTTAATTCTAAACCTAAATAAAACCTGAAAAGCAAAATAAAAGAAGATTGAATTTGAGAAAATATGATCAGTTACAGCTTTTTGACGTACACAAATGTTGACTGAGCAGAATATCCCCAGATGAAAAGCTACAAAACAATCGGATCACAGATTTTATATAAATATTAAAGAATTAAGATCTTCACAACTGCATCTACTTTGATGTTATTAACTATAACTTTGGCCCATTAGGAACCTGATATTTTAAGTAAGATTTAAAAAAACACTTTGCAGTGAATTATTTTTCAGTGTGTACCTGTCGTGAGGTGAAAGATAAATATTCCTCTGGGGTCTAAGCAAGAAGGTGACACAGTATGATGACACCAAATATCCAAAATCTTGAGAACATTCACTGTTTTCATGAGGTTAGAGCCAATTAAAAGTCTTCGTCTCTTTCTGAGCACCACTACCACACAAAAACTGAGAAAATATGTTGTAACTAAAAAATCACAAGGCTTCCCCAATGGTTTTATATATATAGAGTGTAGATTGTACACATTAAGGTAGGGGGGGCTATCTCACCCTCTTATGAGGACTAGAATTTAATAGTGGCACCCCTGCTCCTGTGTACAGTCACTGGAAATAGAGGTCAAAATTCAAAATAAACACAGTAACAGTCAATCTCTGTACCATCATGAGCCACAATCTTAGGGAGAGAAATCAGGAACAGAGACATCTATTATTTGAAAGCCATCCTGGTGGGATCAGATGTCGGGGTCACCACTTATTTGCACATGGCTGAAGACATGTTTGATAAGGCTCCTGTATTCCCTGGATGTATCAGACTTGTGTCACTGAGGGGACGCGTGAGTACTCACTACTCTCTGAGGAATGAAAGTAAACATGTTGAGAATTTATGGAAGTTGTGTGTGTGTGTGTGTGTGTGTATGTGTGTTTGTGTGTGTGTGTGTGTGTGTGTGTGTGTGTGTGTCTGTGTGTGCACAAGTGTAAGCTGTGGTGGATTTCTGAAACACAACAGGTTGCATGACCTCATCGTAAAGACATTAACAAGTAAACAGATGGACACTCAACACACTCACTGAATGGTTTGATGCTTATGAGAATTATATGCTATGACCTTAAGAGTCACAAAATTTCAACCCGAGTGAGTAGTTATGTGAGATTTTGACACCACTATCATCAAAACACAAATGTGGTAATGAGGGAGTATAAACTACACATTTTAGTGTGACTGCCCTTCCCTTTAAAATCACACACTTATACAAAGTACACTTGCTGACAGTTTTTCAAGGCAGCTTGTTCCCAGCATCTTGGAGAACTTGCCACAGTTCTTCTGTTGATTTAAGCCGTCTCTGGCTATGTCCGCAACCACACACTCACAATTGTTTTTAGATGACAATATATTGAGCTAACTGGGAAAAGAGAATAATGTTTTTGAACACTACTATGCGCATTTTCTCTGCGCCAGTAATTATGTAATTGTCACAGCATTCTGACGTACAACAACAACTTGGTCGTCCAGTGAAAAATCCCAATATTAAATGTTGATTTTATACTGCAGTTTGTGCTTTGATCTGCTCGTATTTACATTTGTGCAAAAGGTCAAGGTTGTCTCTCCTGTCTGCCGCAAACACAATGCATGATGGTAGAACTAGGTTAGGGACTATCGGTTGTACGCTACTTTTCACAATGCATTGCGGTTAACAATGAGTCCACTATATAGGTGCTAAAAAAATCCATACATTTGGACAGCACTATAAAATGACGAGCTCACTCGTGGTGCTTTGTTTACAGGTGGGGTCAAGTCTACACTACTTTGTTCATACACACAATAGAAATCTGATTAAAGCCACTAAGCCTCTGCTACAGCACCAGTGGGAAACAGATTTGGATTTTGCACTTTTACACTGTATTTTCTTTTAAACACTTGGCCGGCAATCTGTTATGGGGAACAATGGAGGAGACTGATGAGGGAGGGGGGCGGACATATTGACTTTTTCTCTCCCCTCTTTCGTCTTAATGCATCTCATTTCCCCCCCCATCCTCTTTTGTTGAAAACCCTTCCTTCCCCATCAACCTTCATCAATCTCTCTATCCTTGCTGGGTGAAAAATTGCACCCATTACCCTTGTCATGTGGTATACAGAAATAGCAATCTTTCCACTGACAAATGTCAGGTAAAACAACTTAGGGTGACTCACAAGACTGCAGGACGAGGGCACCGCAGCATAAATCACTCCCAAATATTACTTTGGTACAGTAAACACCTTAAAAGTTGATGAAATTGATGCACATCCAAAAATGTTATAGGTTGCACAGAATGAGCCTCCGCACATGGATGGATGGTTTTATATCTTCCACATACTCTGAAATATTGATCTCACAAACTGCTAAAGGAGATAAAAATTATGTTTTGTATTTGGCCAGTTACATGAGGGAATACCTACAGTTACAGCAGTGCTCTCTTGTAGACTTGAACCTCCTTAAAGGTCAGGTTGGTAAGATGTTTGTCAAACGCTTTTTGTCTTATTGGTTAAAATCCTCTTCACATCCCGATAGCCATCAATAAAAAAATAAGAATAAAAAAAGACTGAAATTTTGACCTGGTGATGACGCTAGAGGAAAATTCAGAGGAAAATTCAGACGATCACCTGAACTCTTAATAGTCATCCTGCAGGGATCAATAATATTCAAACCAAAATTCATGCTAGTTTTTCTGATTTCAAAGTCATCAAGATACATCATCCTGAAAACTCAGATGTCTAAACAACATTTTTTAGGGTACATGTTGAAGTAGTGAGCTAGAGTGAAAACATTGACCCTGCTGGTGGCATCTGACTGTATCTCAAGACAGACAACATGACAAAAGTGAAACCAAATGGATCACCCCCTGGTGGCTGCCAGAGGTATAGGTTAAAAACTCTGCGTCCTCCATGCAAAGTAATGGGACAACGATTAGACTAAAAAGTCAAACTACATGAAAAACTAAATTTCCTTAAAGATGATTTCTGTCATTTCAGGTATGTAATCACACTGATGTGCGTCCAGTGTTCATTTAGCCATAATTTTAGTTTTAATTCGTTATTTGATGCTTAAAAAAACAGGGTGACGCATCATGATTGACAGCTGAGACAGTCACGTGATTGCTTGAGAACGTGTATCAACGGGTTCTCAATACCGTGGTTCCACATCACTAGCATTAGCATATTGCACAGACTATGGCTCTTAATTAAGTCAATTATGTAATTATATTTGATGATGGTACCTGTATCCACAATATTTCAGCTTCATTTTTGTACAATGTAGGAAAATACATTGTTGCCTGTAGACTTATATACAGTCTAAGGGCAACTTGTATAATAGTTGTCATGATAATTCATGACAGGGCTAAATGTAGAAGATCATCAAATTCAATGGTATTTCAGATATTTCAGTCTGGACCAGAGTAAAAGTTGTGGCCCATCAGACTACGGTTGCCATCCCTAGAGCCATGACATCAGCATGACTAAACAATGAAACCACTTTGCCTCGTCCACATAAGCATGATAAATGGTGAGAATGCAACCAGTACGTTAAGTAAGGAATAGTAATGACCTGTGCCATTTTGCCCAGCGTAGCATTTTGGTGTTAATTACATTAGGTTGAAACTGTTGTTAAGGAACCTGAAAGGTCTGCAGGTGCTGCATCACAGACCAATCAATTGTCATTACCAGAGACAAAGGTCTCAACCCAAGGGACATGTTGGACACCGCTATTACTTCTCTCCTCTTTACAGTGAACGAGATCGGCACCAACATTTATCGGTTGCTGGGGGATGATTTTAAAGTATCAGATTGATGGCTATCCATAAAAACAGTCATTTTAGAAATAATAATATAACATGAAACTATCCAACACAATGGCTGCAGTGTGGGTGTGAGGTTTAAATATGAAACCATAATTTGAGCTGGCCGCTCTACTGCTGCACCTCCAGGAGAAAATGTTTGGAAAATATCTGTGAATATCTGTTGTGTCAGTAAAAAATGGGACTTTCAGTACCTGCAGTTTTGTTGCTGTCTAACAAAACACTTTAGAGAACCCAAAGAGCCTCAGTGGAAACTTAGTGTCCTCAGCTGACATGATTATAAGGATTAGAACTGTCTCTCCCTCTCTCCCCCCTTCTCCCTCTCGCATCTGACCCTCTGGTTTAGCCAATGGGCTGTGGCAGAGCAGGGGGGAGAGATTGGCAACAGGTTTCCGTGCACTGGCACTGTTGTACTGCACTGATCTACAGCTAACAATCAGCTCTTTCTGTAAATCTGCACAGAGTCACTCACATGGAGACATTTGTCAGACTTTAGTTGAGTTTTTGTTTTCATTTGGTGGATTACATTTCCCTGGAAGAACAATAAAAGATGATTAGGACCATGATCCAACAAGCGAAGAAACACCCAGGGGTAGGTTGCATAATATCATGTATCTGTTAATTCTGTGATTATAGTTATGTAGGCCTAACAAACTGATGGTATAGTAATAAATATAATACCCTACATTTAAGTCAACAACATATTATGATTGTTAAAATGTTTTCTGGGACTTTTGACATTAGTTTTTCACCATTTCCTTTTTTCATTAGTTTTAAATTAACTGAGCAAGAACTTACTGGCCTACCAATAAAAACAAATACTGACAATGAAATAATATTAACACCTGAGCCCATTCCAATTACTGAAAGTCATCTTTGAGCTTCTTTTAGATTCTTTTGAAACAATTATAATTTCAATTCTGATCACCGACTTGATTGACATAAACTGTGTTGACAGCACATAATTATTTTGGCGTGTTAATTTGCTAAAATACTTTGTTTATTATGAAAGACGAAGCTGTCTGTGCTTGTTTCTTTTTTTCCCTCCCTGCTGCCTCTGTGCCTTTCCGAGGGTGACCTAAATTTGAGGATTGACAGGGTTGGCTTGGCAGTGCACCAGAAAAGTAATAAGGGCAGCAACAGCATCAAACCAAGTATAAAACACTTTCTAAAGCAGTCAGGCTGATGGTGAAAAGGTGAAATCTTCATTTTTGTGTAGGATATGAAGATATCAGCACTGGGGAATGGACAGCTCCCTACACGCAGGCCTGTGTGTGTGTGTGTGTGTGTGTGTGTGTGTGTGTGTGTGTGTGTGTGTGTGTGTGTGTCTCTGTGTGTGTGTGTGTGTGTGTCTCTGTGTGTGTGTGTGTGTGTGTGTGTGTGTGTGTGTGTGTGTGTTTGTGTGAGAGTGAATGATCAAAGCTGACCTGCTTCTGTGTGCTAGTGTGTGTGTGTGTGTGGCAGGTTGTGTTTGCCTCGATGATCAAATCTGATCATCTGCAGTCAGTCCACATAATCTGTGCACTTGTGCATGTTTTCACGTTCATGTGAATGTGAAAGAGAAAGAAAACTTGTATTTTGTTTTCCAGGTTTACTTGGTGAAGTTTATAGTAAACCTCCTCTGAGAAGAATTCAGCAAACATAAACCCCATGCTGGGTGAGCTCAGGGCACGATACATGACTGAGCATCTCTGTGTCCTAGAAAGCAGCTGATGGTTTGTATTAACTTGATCTGGCTAGTTCTGTTAATGTAACAAGAATGACACTTTCATTTATGTGACACTGAATTTATCAGTAAAATAGTCACTATCATCATTTAGGTGTTCATCAATACACGTATAAGATCCATTTGTACTGAATGCAGCTTTAATTACATGTTTTTATGGTTAAGGAAGGTTCTGGTTTAATGCAGAAAAAGTTCACAGAGACTAAACACACAAAAAAGAAATCACAATCTGTCCCTGTTACTTTAACCAAAATGCTTTTGTAACCTTACCAGACAGGACTGTGGATGTCAACACTGGTATGTGGTGTTAGATGATTAGATGGATATCTAAACAAACAGAAAATGAATTTAGTCAAGAAAATTAATCGGCAACTACATTGGTACTTGGTTAATAATTTTTTCGCCCATATTCTGCTGTGAACTGAAAATACTTTTCATGTATCAAGCTATATATATGTATACGCAGTTGTGTGCTGAGTGGTTTTGATTGTGTGGCAGAGGGAGGGGATATTTTCATTAAGGTACTGAGTTTTGTCAGCAGACATTCTGCTAATCAAGAAGACAGCAAGTGACAAGGAAAACAGATGTCTAGATACAGCTGAGTAGAGACATCCTTCAGTTCAACCTGATCAAACTGTCATCTCTCTACAGCTCGACTAGATCTGTGTGGGCTGAGAACATCTGTTCACCAGCGGTGTGACTCTGTCTCTGTCTCTGCCTCGGTCTCAGACATGAGAGTATCACAAGGCGAAGCAGAGAGGAAATGTATGGCAATGTGGTGTTGATGAATAGATGCTGCACGGCGAGAGGATTGTCACACTTAAGCCTTAGGTGTTTAAGATGACATATCACATTATCCCCCTGTCCCCCTAATGTGCTTTTCTATTTTAATTCCTGTCATCATCACAACTCAGAGCATCAAATTAAACTGTGTGCACACATTGAGTATGCAGCCTAGGTGTGTGGGCTCATTTCTGTGTGTATTTGTGTGAGTGTCTCGCTCTCAGTGTGTGTGTGTACGTGTCGTATGTGTGTATGCGTGTAATGCAGTCGCTCAGTCTGACAGGTATACTGTAGTGTTGAGGAGGTGAGGCTGGCACACACTGACATGCGGCAGCTCTCTCTTCCACCGCGTCCTTGCCCATTCAACCCAGGCTGACAGTGAGCTGCCTCACACATGGCCTGGGCCTCATGCATATGGAGGAGGGCAGCGAGAGGGAAAACAAGAATAACAACTACCGATGTTTGTGTGTATGTATATGTGCGTATGCATTCACACAGGTTTGTGTTCACAGCTCATATCACAGGCAACCACTTAAAAGAAAATGGTTGTTTCCCTTATACGTCTGAGATTAATTTGTTCTTCCTCTTCTCTTTCCTCCTCTCCTCTCCTCTATCTTCCACTACTCTATCCTCCTCTCCTCAGCTAATCCCTCAATTTTTCTTCACAACCTTGGGCATCACTGGGGCCATCCTCTACCTGATCCGTCTGTCAAGAGGGCCTCATGTCACGTAAGTCTTTCTGATGTGTAGTTTAGTAATCTTCCACCTTTCTTATGTATGTGCATTTACAGAATGTGAGCTGAATCTAAACCTGGGATTATTCTCATTTGATACTGACATTTTCAATATGGCCCATTGGGCTGGGTCTTGTTAGTCCCATGTTGGATCTTTTGGCAATGAGTCTGAATGAACTGAATTTAGAGTGTGTTGGTGGGTGTAGATTTCAAGTTTCACTAAAGACAGCAGTTTAAGGTATTTATCATTTAAGCAACTAACCAATGAAAAGCATAATTGGCAGTTCTTCAATTTGTTGGGCAACACATCCAATAAATATATCAGTGCCAGGTTAACATCTGCATATAATAGACTGATGATTTAATGTTACAAACGCTGATAGTGAAACTTGCAAATAAGACTCAGGTGTGATAAAATACTGTATTTGATACTACTATCACACAAAGCTTTAATGAAAGCTGCAAGACTCTACAACACGCAGATGGCTGGATTAACCTGTTATGTTTCATAATGACAATTTGCACCAACCACAGTGTGCATGAAGTAAATGTGCACGGCTCATGTCCTATTTTGAGCCACACAAAACCACTTGTTCTGAGGGTCAGCCATAAAGCCTGACCCCATCATCAGCTGGTGATGAGTGCTGTGGTCAGCCTCTGCCTCCCTCTCTCTCTGAGCCTGTCTAATGTTTGTGATAATGGAGTACTCGCATGCTCGCTCTGCCATCAGTCTCTCTGTGTCTTTGTTTGTGCTTTGGCGGCGTGACATGCTACTGCAGGGGGAGGAGGAGGAGGGAAGGACAGTCGCTGTGAATTCCAGACTTTGGTTAATGAACAGAGATGTGATGCCAAGTCACTGGGCTGAGTTCACCTCATCCCATAATCACCTCTCTCTTTTTTCATAATTTGTATCCATCCGCCATCTACATCTTTATCCCCCTTTGACTCTGTCCTCCTGCTCTTTTTCTCCCCATCTCTTCTTTTTCTCTACATCTCCTCCTTGCCATGATCAAGTATGCCTCTCTCATATTCATCCTGTCTCTTCTCTTTCCTCTTTTTTTTCTTCATACCCTGAATCTTTCCACTTTTGCAGCCTCTGGGACAAGAACAACAACCCAGAGCCCTGGAACAAACTTGACCCAACCTACCAGTACAAGGTAACTCTTCCCATCACACATTCTCATGGGCGCCTGCTTGCTCAAACTAATCAAGTTTGCTAGAAACGTATATAAAAAAGAATCATTTCACCAACTTAAAAACCTCACAAAAAAATAGATTTAAGCAAACCAGTGTTGGAAAAATGATGTCGGATCAATATGGATGCTTCCTGGCTTTTACCACATCTGTTCGAATAAGAGAAAACAACAAAGGAAAACATGTCTTTCAAAACTAAACGAAAGCAGATGGAACAAAAGCTTTTAGTGGCTGCCAGTAATTTCCCTTACTTCTTGAACTAGGCCAACATGCCTGACCAACTAATGAAAATATTAACAACCCCGACAAACTCCACGATAGAGCAGAAAAACAACCAGCTGACAGAAGACTCGATCTGGATGTGTTTTTCAGAGAAAAGAACGTTTTCTGAGGGTTTCAAGGCTGCGTTGCTTGCCAGTGGAATGAAAGACTCGGCGGACAAAAGGTCAAGACATGGCATGTTTAATTCTCCACAGCAAGGCAAAGGTCTCACATCGAAATTCCACCGAAGTCCAAACAACGATCGTAATGAGGACAGGGAAGAGAGAGAGGGTAAAGAGAAGGGGATAGGTGAGAGTTTTAATGGCAGACAGAATAAATAAAAACACGGGGAGGAAATAATCACTGCCAGTGGTAAAATGTGTCTTTTTCATGGTTTGAAAGCTGTAATGTATGCTGACATCCAAGCAGTCATACAATGCATATTATCCATGACATATTTATTCATGTTTTTTTTTCCTAAAAGAAAAAAAAAAAAGCTAGAAAGCATAAAGGTTTCAGTGAGCAAATGCATACATTCAAATCCATATCTACTCTATAGATGGGAAGGAAACACCCTAACCTCTGTCTTTTTTTGCCAGTGTACTCTCCAAAAGACAGCACTGATTAATTTAATTTAAGCAAAGCAGATTTAAATGTATTCCTCCTGCCTTCCACAGTTTGTGGCCATCAACACAGACTACAAGAACCTGAAGAAAGAGGGCCCTGACTTCTAAAGGTCCTCCAGGCAGCTCCGGGGGCACTAGGTTTGGCAGGACCCCCGCTGTCTCCTCACTGATGTGAAATGTCTTCCTCTACATTTCCTCAGTCTCACATCGTGGTCTGCTACAGCGGCTCTGAATTAACACTGTAACCTTGTGAATAAAAATGATTAAATATGACACAAGACAGAGAGCTGGTTCTTCTGTGTATGATCATAAACATTGTTTAGATGCAACTTGTTTTCATGTTGGGTATTAATCATCATTCAGTAAAACAGTAACAATGCTGATAATCTGTTAATATTTTCTGGTGGTGCACCATTAACCGTAAATAAAGACGGACAAAGCATCTCCACTTCTTGATGTGGAGCTAAAAATGAAGCTTATTCCAGATAATGGTGCCACCATCTTGCATTCTTAACATCATTTGGAGCCAGAGTCCATGCAGTAGTGACTCTTCTGTGGAGCCGTGGTATTGAGGTTTAATCATGAGTTTGAGTGTTTGATTTGCATCGAATAACCAATTTAAAATAACTTAACGGAAAAAACACTTGAACAAACATCAATGTAATATGAACAAGCTAAAATGAAAGAAACAATCTTTGAGAAAATTGTATTTGATGGGTAGTTTTTACTTTTTTTTATTTTGTTCCTTGTCCCATCCAATAACATGGAGAAGGTGGGGTTTATGACCTACACTGCAACCAGCCAACATAGAGCAATCTAGATGATTTGACTTCGTCCATTTTTATATACAGTCTGTTGAGTGAACCCCTCAGCTGGACGGTCAAAGGTAAAGGACAAACATGGAAAAGCAACTTTACAGCTGGTTTAATGACCCATAGCTTCTCTAAAAGCTGCAACTGGATCAAGCTAGAGGATTATTACCAGACTCAGCTGTTCCTCTGAGCTATAGATCTTTTTTACCATCTTCAGGCTCATTGTATTGTTTTTCTAACCAGCAACTTTGCTGTTTGGGTTCATGGTCACTATTCACTTATCATTCATTTCCAGCTGCAGCAGACTGGTGTTTTCTGAGAAAAAAAACCCTCCATGTACACTACATGATGACCACCAAGTGGCAGACAAACATTAGCAGGTAAACCTTAGTGGATAATTGATCGGCTTGGTTGAGCACCATGTGTAATCACGACTCTTGAAAATGTAGATTACTACAAAAAAGAGGACAAAGAAGAAGAACTACCACATCTGCAACAACAAGAGATGGTATTGTAATATTTAGAACTGGTGATGCACCACATGGTGAAGCAAAACATAGAGATTAAACAAGATAATAGAATAAGGACCAAAACACACAGGAAAAAAGAAAATAGTTTCCACACATATTTATATTGTGGCAGAAGAGATAAATTGAAGGATTAAGTTCATGAAGATAAAACAGCAGAGGACACTTTTTTCAGGGATGCCAGGTGAAGGACAACCTCTCTACTTATTATGCCATCCATGTTGCTAAATTAATAAGCGTGTGACATTACTACGCACACCATGAAAAGCCAATTTTTGTGGTTGATTGTGTTAATGAACCCACGCAGCTCCACAAAACCAGTCTTTTGCTTTTAATTTCCAAGGGAGAGACATTATTTACTGAGCTCATCACTTCACAAATCCAGCATCGCGGTGACAAGTCACACATGCACTCACACTGCGATATGAAGTTGCAGATGAAGAGGACCAAAATAGAAATTAACCATGAGAGATGAATATTCGTGTGGGTCATAGAGCTCTTTTTCAACCAGTTTTCAGTCCCAGAAAGATTCAGTCCAAGGAGACGAATCGCTCGAGTGTTTGATCACTGCCCGTCTGGAGGGACCAAAACATTTTCACTTTGCTGAGGAGCAGGAAAATATTTAGTATGGCTCCTACTGGCACAATGTCCCCATGTTGGAGTGCTCATTGAATGATAAATGTTGGTGTCTGTGTACACCTGTGTGTATCTATCCGCTTTCATTCAGTATTACTGTACACTCGACAACATAATATCCAGCACTAATGGCACACAAACTGTCTCGATGACGGACCCCTGAGTTCTCCTAATATACTACTTAATAGACAATCTATGTTCCAGGCCCCGCATGGGTCCATTTATGTGCGTGCGTGTGCGTCTGCTCCCTTTAAACAGCAATATGCTTCCTGCAGCAGCGTGGTGACCTGCCCAGTGGGTATTGTCTGTTGCTGGGAGGTGATTTGTGTGTGTGTGTTTCAAATGCATGAAACCCGCTGACAGGTAATCAGCCGGGCCAAAGCATCACACTGGGGCATAATCACAAGGTCACAGACACACACACACACACAAATAGGAGGGATAGTTATAATAGACCCTGAACAGCTTTGTTGAGATTGGACTGCCTCATGCATCATATTATAGGTACAAAACTTGAAAGCCGAGAGTGACTCACACTAGTAAATCGCAGCCAAACAATTTACCAATTAGGATAAATGCTTGTAGAATATGTCAAGATTCTGTTTGTATTGTTGCCGTCTCTTTTTTTTCTAATGTCATTTTCGCATTCTCCTCTTTCATTTTCCAACACTTCGAACACAATGTGCCTTTTCAGATGTTTATTCTGAGCTTTCTTTATTTAATAATGTGTTGTCCTAGCCTGCTTTTAGTCATTTTTTCCCAACTCACGCTACCAATAAAATAGGCCCATCGAGCTAAATTACAACATTCGTATGGCTTCAGCAGTTAGAGACTGTGTCAGCCCACGCAGTCCTACTCTAAAACAGCGAACACTAAGGCAGACATGCAATCAAAATCAGGCCTCAGTAGGCAGCCAAGGCAAGGCGGTGTGTGATTAAGATCTCCGTTTTACAAACACAGGTTGTGTTTGTCAGTGTTCTACTTCAGAAGTTGAAGTGAGAGCACTTTCTCGACAAACAAACACTTCGGCACTTGTCAGTTAAGAGGCAGAGGCAGAGGCAGAGAGATTGAGAGAGAGAGACCATCTCCTCCTCGATTACATCCTCTCTGACGAGCAAGAGTAGATATTTTTAGATGAGGATTAATTTTAATGGGTGAGATAAGAAGTGAGTCGTGGGTGGAGGAAGGGACGAATAAATAAGTAAATAGGACATGCCGCAAAACAGGAGGCATCGGTGGCAGCGCTTGGGTGGAGTGGCTGTTGTTGCGAGGCCCTGGGCAGATCCACTGATCCAGTGGAGATATCGAGGCCTTTCATCCTTGAATGTTTTCTCCTGCAGCTTGAAACCGAAATCAAAAGAGCAAACCAGCACTTGTCCATATCTACAAATGGAGCGACCTTTCACAACGGAGAGGCTGCAAGGTTAGATGGTGCAGAAAAAAACAATCAAGAAAAGCTGCTATGATAGTTTTGAAGTTTAACAGAAAAATACATCTTGGTTAAGCATGTTTCAGACAAAAGCTTTAAGAGTTTTTTTGATAAACATGGCGGGGTTTTACCAGTATGGCTGATATATAATGTATAAGAAATACATGTATTTGTATGTATGTACAGTATATACTGTATTTTAATAACACATTTCAGCAAATGTAGCCATGTTTTGTATTCACATCTTTCTGTATTTTAAGTTTTTCTTAGAAAAGTATACTCACAGTGATACTCGCAGTGATCAATACAGATTGCGTCTACAAGTGAGCCCCTGGTAAGCACAGCTGAAGAAAACATACAGCAGATCCCACTAAAAAATATGACAATGTACAAGGCAATATTCTTATATATTAGTCCCAAAAAATGCAGCAACGAGTTTATGATATACAGCATGAGAATAGCTGGTACCATGTTAAAAGCAGGACAAAGAATTATGCTGCATTGGCAGTCTTGTTCCTAGAATCCCTCATCGCTTTAGGAGCGAGGAGAGTCTCCATTGCGTTAGACCAGGTGGAAAAAAAAACAGGATTCATTCATTATTGGCTGCCTGCAGGTTTGCTGCAGGAGTGAAGGAAATGTTTGTTTGTTTGCTGAAGTTATTCTGGTAAAAAGAAGAAAATCGTAAAACTGACTCTTTCAGACACAATCTCACTGACCACTTTAACACAGATACAGACACATTCAGGTACTCAGGTTCTTGGATTGCAGATCAGGGACACTGTTTAGACGATTATTTGTGGATGGAAATATTTCTTTGTCCCCCAGTGTGTCATTAATCCAACCGATACAAAGAGACAAACAATAAAAAGTCTGTTTTGTTTTAGGAGCTCAAATTTAGTGTTTTTTTCACTTGTAGAAAGTGAAGTATGTAATTGAAGTAATACATTACAGTGACCCAACACCAATATATTAAAAGTAAAAGCCAACTTTTAAAGAGGTTTAGTTTAAAAAATAATAACAGGCCTCTCTCACAGCAGACATTTTAACTTTTTTCATTGATTACTATTCTATTCAAGGGTCAAGGCCATGACAGTGTGGCAGTGAGTCAGCATGAACAAAAATCCAGGACCCTGAAACATGGAATTCAGCATGGAAATCATCAATTATTTTTATTTACACCTTACACCTACTGAAAACATGATACTGGTTTTAATTGTATGGTGAAGGTCTCTGTTCGATTAGTTGATATGCTCTTGTCCAATCAACAAGAAGTAACATTCATAAGGGGAACAGCGCCACATCAATATCCTTCCAGGATTATTATATTATTTTTGGCAGCAGGAGGAACAGACCACCTGAATCTTTTTATGAAAGACGATTAAAAAGTTGAATCATAAATTCCTGTTATTCATTGCATCATTACTCACTCCAATATGTTCAGGGGTTTTGCTGCAACATACTAACTTGGTCTGGTATTACTAGTACTTGCAGGCAGCATTACATTTTCAGCAATAACAATTACTTTCTAATTGTCACTTGTGGTCACAGTCAGTGATAAAAAGCTATATATTCTTAATTCAAATCCCTCTGATCACCTGTGCTAGTCCAACACACCTTCGTCTTCATTGACATTTCCCCAAATACTCATTTAACTTTGTTGCACAATGTATTGTTATTCGCTACATAAGTATAGCAGCAGCAAGGTGTGATATAAAAGATTAAGAGTAGGATTAGGATTATTGTACAGAGGCACACACTACGATGATGTCTCATGGACACTTGTGTTTCATTACAGGTTAACTGCAGTGCATTGGATGTCTACATCAGACTAGGAACATCATTACAAAGAGACAGACAGACAGACAGACAGACAGACCCTCCTCTCCTGTGTTTTTATTATCACATAACTTCTGTCAGGACAGGTATTGAAATGACAAAAAGGACAAGCATGAACACTCCATACACACACAAACGCACGCACGCACGCACACACACCAGATAAGCAGACTGAAGATACATTTCTAATTAATTGTTGGCATTGTCATTTATCCCTCTCTTCATTAAACAGACGTGATTTATTGTCAGATCAGCTACGAGGGGAACTGAATTCTATCATCTTTTTCATTTGTGTGTGTGTGTGTGTGTGTGTGTGTGTGTGTGTGTGTGTGTGTGTGTGTGTGTGTTCCATAGACTGTATGGTGTGTTCCTGCAACAACAAGGGGAGGATCAGAGAGGAGTTTGTCGGGCTCTGACATATTACCAGCATTATGAAGAATTATACCAGATGGGTAAAACTGTGTACAATTATTACAATAACAACTGAAGAGTACTTTTTCATTACACTTTTTCTTGCTTACGGACCTATTTATTTTAAAGAGTGATTTTACAATCCACTCCGCTGCTAAACGATATTGTTCATATCGACAGATGTGCGTAAGACTGTTTGGCCTTGGCAGAGCTAAGCGTTCTACTGTGTGCCATTTGTTTTAAGGTATTCTAATAACATAGTCAGAAGCTGAATCATTCTGTTGAAGGCAACACCTCAACCCAGATACCATTAGTCAATTTAAACTGCTTAAACCCTGCTAGCATAAACCAGCCTCAACACACTAGAGTTTGTTACAGAACTGGAATGAAAACAAGAATGCCAATAATAAACAGAAATTATCCATTAAGGCCAAAGTTCTGTTTAAATGTTATACTACTACTACTACTACTACTACAACTACAAACCCTGCAGTACCAAATGCCATGTGGGGAGTCTTAGTAGTCTCAGTATACACACGTTATATGTCAGTCACAGGTCACATCATTGTGTCAGATATTCATCATTATTAATATTAGTAACATTAATTGTAGATGCAAACCTCTGGTGAAATGTTAAGCATTGATGAGCCGAGAAAAACTGCAGTGAACTGACATATAGTATAAGTTGAGAATGAATGCAGGTGATGCAGCAGAGAAATAAGCATCAGATTCAAATATGACGTGAAATAAAAAGCAAACATTAAATCAGACAATCACATCAACACAGAATTGCTTCCAGTTTAAATATGTCTCTAAAGTGTCCCATAAAGTCAATATTACACGGTAACAGAGTGTGAATGGGCCATTGAAAAGGTAAAACGAGGTAGCATGGGAATCACAGGATAATGTCTGCACCATCCAACCAAAGCAAACAACATGACAGCAGATCACCATCAATAAAAATAGAAGACAGCAAATAAAACCCAGCAGACAAACTCCCAAACAGAACAGCCAAGTTAGCATGAATAGCAGTCACTCACCTTGATGAAGCAGAGTTCCCTGGTGTCTTAGTCCACAGCAAATCCTCTGGGAAAAGTATCACGAGTTGTGAAGTGCAGCTATTCCAAGTGTTTCTGGAATCCAAGCATCCACGTAGAATGTTACTGAACCGAGCAGGTGCTTGCTAACAGCTAGGAGAAGTTAGCAGCAGCTAGTTGAAGTTGAGAGAAGCTAGCAGAAGGTAGGAGCAGGTGCTTGCTAACAGCTAGGAGAAGCTAGCAGAAGCTAGCAACAGGTAGTTGAAGTTAAGAGAAGCAAGCAGCAGGTGCTTGCTAACAGCTAGGAGAAGCTAGCAGCGGTTAGGAGGAGATAGAAGCAGAAGCTAGCAGCAGGTGCTTGCTAACAGCTAGGAGAAGCTAGCAGAAGCTAGCAACAGGTAGTTGAAGTTAAGAGAAGCTAGCAGAAGCTAGCAACAGGTAGTTGAAGTTAAGAGAAGCTAGCAGCAGGTGCTTGCTAACAGCTAGGAGAAGCTAGCAGCAGTTAGGAGGAGATAGAAGCAGAAGCTAGCAGCAGGTAGTTGAAGTTGAGAGAAGCTAGTAGACGTTAGCAGCAGGTGCTTGCTAACAGCTAGCAGAAGCTAGCAGCTGCTATATATCCTTCACAAAGTCTTTTATTTTCCATGGTAGACTCTGTTATCAGCCTGTTGTCAGGTTAGCTTGTTTCTAAAATAGTTCATGTGCAGTAAACACTGATCTGTAGAGGTGGTGTGAGCTTCACTGCAGGAAAACAGACGCAGACATTATGGGGGACACAGGTTTATGTAGCCCGCCCTGTTAGTGAGGGTGCGTTAGATTTGTGTTACAGCTGCGAGAGGAGGTCACGTTAGTGAGGGTGAAGAAGAACCACTGCAGCTCTGAGCTACATGTTGAATCATGACTGTTTCTGAAGAACCAGCTCAGTTCAGTTGGGTTTGTATGGTCACTTGGACTATTATTGCTATTTCTGAACCCTGCTTAGAAAATATAACCTTTAATAGCAGTATAATAAACATCTACCTGCTGCCCCTCAACCCATTACTACACGAAAATATCTTTAAAACAGCAGTGGAGGAGCTAAACCTATCTTCTCATTTTGTAAAAGCATTTTTTCGGTAAAATATTTACATATATTATAAAAGTAATTGGTGTATTAATCACAGATTATGTGGTTTGTATGTAAAATTGTATTTGTAAAGTAACTAGTAAGTTAATGTAGTGGAATAAAAGGTATGATTTTCATAAATGTGTGTTTTATATTAGTATTATATAAATGTAAAGAACTTAAAAAGGAATTCAATACAGTACTTGAGTGCAGTAAAAGTACTATGCAACACTTAAGAGCTAAAAACCAGGTCTCAGGCATTAGATCACTAAATTTATAGAAATGTTTCCATGGTTATTATTTCTGTATATGAATTTCTTTTACAAACCTTCACCAGGTGAATCATCTATGGGTTGACCGACCCTCACCATTCCAAAACTAAGTGATTTTATTAATAATTATAAATGTGTTACTGCAGTCACAATTTCCAACAATATAACACACAAATACATCAGTGCTCCCAGACAAATGTGCATCATCACAGTCCAGATAAACACACACATAGAATGATGGTCGTGTAGTGTAAGTGTATGACAAGACATGTATAACAATATCACTTACACAACATAAGTTATGTTTGCGTTATTTGATTTTTATTAGATTTCAGGTGTTAACATAAAAATGTTCTGTAAAAGGCAGTTCAAACTTGATGTACAATCGCTGGCAACACATCAGAGATGAAAACAAACAAATAGTGCATTCATGAACACGCTTCAGTAAAATACTTGGTGCATTTTTGGCAACATCTACTTTATTGGTTGTCACGAAAATATTCAGTGATGTGGATAATTCACATTATTCTGTTGACTTTAGAATCTGTGTTTAGAAGAAAGAAACACACTGTTTCTAATGGCCTCTTTTCAGTTGTGCTGTAAGACCATTTCACAGACAGAAATCTTGCTTCCTCACTGATGCAGTGATAATGACAACAGTGTCTGTGAACCAGAGAGACAACAAAGTACCTTGAAAATGTTTTATCAAATCCAACTACTTCACAGTTTTCATGTGGTTAACTAAATGACGCTCAGAAGAGAAAGACTGCACAACAGATAATTTTTTCCTCTAAATCCACAAATCATATTGACACTCATGGTGAAATGATAGTTACAGTTAATTCTCTTTAAACAATATATGCAAAAGTATATACTCTTTGTAAATGCACTTAAAGGAAATAATCCAGGATGACATCTGTATTTCATTTGGTTGTTTAGGTCATAACTAATATATAGAGCAATTATAATCTGACATCTATTATATGAGTAACGAGAAAAGAAGATACAATTGTGATTGTAAAAAAAACATGCATGGTTAGATTTTCACACCTATTATATTGTAAAGCAATCTGATACAAACTAAGTTCTTCAAACTTCTTGTTTTAAGTGTTGGCGTGAAATTTGTTTTTAAACAATGTGAGTTTGTAGTGATGCTTTATATCACTATTTCAGATGAAGACGAGTCCACCTCCTGTAAACTCAGACTTAGACCCTTATTCTTTTGAAGACAAATCTTGACTGAAGTTAAAGAGCTGCATTTCAAAAATTTGATTTTGGGAGAATTTCGGATTTTCAAGAAGATTCTCATTTAGGAAAATATTAGCTGGTCAACACAACATTTTTTTGATAGAACAACCCTTCATATTATGAAGCTTTCTTGTGTGCCAGGTTACGCTAACAGTAAATTAGTAAAAAAAAAAAACATGCATGCATCTCCATGTGAAAATAGTAATTTACATTAGCGATTTTAGTAATGACTCTTTACAGCATTAAGACTCTTTAGCAGAATTTATTATATTTACCAATTATACATTACTCAGGCCACAGAGGCTGTGTGACCAATAACTGTTTTGATTTGACATGTTTATTCAATCCTCGATCTCACCCATGTTACAGAAATGTGTGTAAAAAAAAGTGATAAAGATCTTCTACACATAAAATAGAAAATATTTTCTTTGCCCCTAAAAAAAAAAACTCAGTAATATTGTATTTTTTATGAAGGCCAGGTCCCCCCCCCCCACAAGAATAGATAAATTGATGACTGCAAAGAAGTATAAAAATGCAGTTTCCCAAACCTGACTGATAACAAGGAAACTCAAGTTTCATCCAACTTTACTGGCACCAACCACGTTTGACTTCCACATGACATTTTCCCCCTCTCCTTAGACATTTCTGCTCAGCCAGCTTTCTATCACCTGGCTTTCAGCACGCTGAGTCCGCACAGACTGGCCTAATGATCGTGGAAGCCTGGCATGGGGAAGGGCCTGGCAAAAGCTTCAACGCGGTGGCGCAGATCAGCTATGCGAGCCACAGTCTCTGGGTCCTCGAGAAGAAAGTTCTTGAATTCTTGGAGCTTTCCTGTAAAAGACAAAGGAAAAGAGATTGTTCATCATTTTTTATTAGTAAGCACAGAGCCTTTTTTTTTACTCTCCCTCCACACATTAGGCTTACCTGTCTTTTTCTTAACATCCAATGCGATCTTAAAGCCCTCGTCCATGAACTCGACCACTTGGACAAAGTCTCCTTCTTTGAACTGTCTGGATGTCAAGGCTGGAGCACCTGGAACAGAGACGATTACACATTTAATTTATTATTCTTTTAATTAATTCTTTATCTAATAAGGAAGGTCTCATTGAGAAAAAATATCTCTTTTGCAAAAGAGTCCTGTTTGGGCAACAAATGAAATAAAAAAGTTTCATACATAAATACAAGCAGAGATAGATGAAACAAAAAACATATTAAAACACAGCTGACAGATTAAAGCACAGAACAAACCCTTCAGCTTGAAATAAAAAAGTGAAGACTGGTAATTTCTTCCTTTTACTTTACAGTTGAACTGTCTGTTTTTCTTTTTCTTGCTTTTTTTAAACTGAGGAACCATATGGTCTTTGGAAAATAAAAACAGAACCCTTGAGCTTCTGGAAATTTTGACTCTAGATGTGTCAAAGTAAACAGATGCTGACAGACACTAGACGTGTCAAAACCAAACGTGCTGACAATCAACGAGTCACAAAGGTGCAGTCCAAATGAAAATAACAGCAGAGCATTGTGCTGTGGGTGAAGTATTTGCCTTAAGATGATGCTAAAAATGTGACAGTGTAGAAGTGGAGCTCTTGAACTTCCTGGAAGATGATTAAAAAGCCAAACATGCTTAATTAATTATGTTTTGCTCAGTGCTTGTGGCTTAATTGGTGGCTTACTAATTTCCATATGCAAAACTAAGCAAAACAGACCAAGTGGAGACGACTGCAAAATAACTATGACAAAAATAAACTGACTCAGTCCCAGTGTGTTGGTCAGAACGACTGACCAGCACAACGGGACTAATTATCTTGACAGTAGGAAAATCATTTACAGTTTCTTGAGCCATAAAACTTTCTGATTGTACGAATCAGCACAGTTACTTTTGTTTTAAGTAGTTTGTGATAATTTCCCTAATAAGTGTGACATGAACTTGTCTGAGTCGAGCTAAATGTGGTGTAATACGAAGCTCTTCCTTACCTAGCCTGAGGCCACCAGGAGTCAGGGCGCTCTTGTCCCCAGGGCACGTGTTCTTATTGGCAGTGATGGACACAAGCTCCAGCACCCTTTCGGCTCGAGCTCCATCAATCCCCTTAGGTCGCAGGTCCACGAGGACCAGGTGGTTCTCGGTCCCGCCTGAAATATTCAGCATTATGAGTTAAAACTTTTGAAGGAAGAAAATCTAAATCTTCATAGACACAAACTTCACTTCGCTTTTAAGAATTAATGTTGATGAGGTAATGTTTCTAGATTTAATAACATCGAGGATATGAAATTGATGAAACCAAATTACTGTTGTGTGGTGTGTTGTCAGGGCCCTTAATGTTTTACATCTTCACTTTTCTCATGCATTTGTCTACTTGTCTACTTTGTTAAACTGATAACTGTTAACTTCATTAAGAAATAACTATGAGTCTGCTTTTCTTAATGAGCTCTGAGAAGGTGAGTAATGGACGATTCCATTATAACTACACTTTAATCAACATACTGAGAGTAAAGTTGATTGTTATTGTGATAATGAGCAAAGCAGGAAATTCACTACAAAGATATCAGAGTTAAAACTATGCTCATTTGTAATTGTTTCATATATACACTCAGTTGACAGTATATTAGGGACAGCTTGCTAAAACTAATGCAGCCAACATTTTTTAAAACTGCACTTCATGGTCTGTTGACAGACTCCTGACTGCACAGACTAACCCTTTATCTATTAGTGAGGTTGGGCTGAATAACAGAAACACTAAAGTTTAACAACAAAACAAACCACAGCCTCTGCAAAGACCAAACATTTGAATCTACACCTCTCTAACCTCTTTAATTAAAATGTTAACATGACAACCTTCATGATGTTTAGTTCAGTACTGCTGCATTAGACTGCACTAGTTTTAAATGGGCCTAATAAATGAGCATCTGACTGTATATTTTATTCTAAAAAGGACATAGCTGAAAATGTGTAACTCATAAGCAAGCAGCTTACTTGAGAAAGTGCACGATTATTTTTCTTTTACAAGTTTCTAATTTAATATAGTCAGTATAAAACACCTCTTTACTTTTTTTTCTTTTCGAAACAACATCTACAAAGGGATTAAAAAAGAGAGTATGCAAGTAATGCAGTGTAAGCACAGGGCTGTATTTGTTAGGGTTTCAAATGAAGGCTTCATATAAAAAAAAGCTGAGGCCAGCGTATCAAATACAGTACAAGATTCTAGTTTTCACTCACAACCACAAAGTGGCCACTTTCTGGTTTCATTTGCTTGACTGACGAGAGACTTACTCTGACATGAGCTCATTTGCACATCATGAATTTAAATGCATTTCAGGTATTTTTAACAATGTAATTTCCATACGGTGACAGGACATTTCTCTTTATTGACCTGTGTTTTTGATTTTTCTTTCAGGTGTCTGCTGAGCCAGTGTTTAAAAATAAGAAGATGCTTAAATATAAGTTAGCTTACCTGATACTAGGGTGTAGCCTTTACTGAGAAGAGCTGTGGCCATTGACTTAGCGTTCTTCAAAACCTGGGCAATATACTCCTTGAACATGGGAGAATTTGCCTGGTCACACAGAAAAGATAGGTTGTTAATATATACATGACATCTTGTTTTTTGAAACTCAAAAGTCTTTTTTATTTGTGTCTTGGAAAAGAAATACAGAATACTTAAATATGACATAATCTAAGTGATAAAAAGCCAAACATGTTGAGAACCTCAGAGAAAATTCTCTCCAGTGGTAAAAGTAAATTATGCTGCCTTTCTATCCTCTTTGACATAATAAATTCAAATAACCGTTTATCACAACATTAACACACAGACAGTTCACACTTGGGATGGATAATAGACAGATGTCTGCCTGTTGCTCTGGGAACAGGCTCCTGAGGCAGGTGGTGTCAAAGCATCTCAGGGGTAAGATTTTGTTTCACTGGAAAATTTGATTCGCCAGTTATCAGTGTCTTATTACGAGATAACAGACCAGCGTAATCAAGTGCTACATCAATACAAAGGTAGTTATGAAACAGGGCCTTTGTGTGCAGTACTGACCTGTCTGAGTGCCACAGCCACACCAGCGATAGCGTGGTTGTGAGGTCCACCCTGCAGCGAGGGGAAGACAGAGAAGTTGACCTTGTCCTCGAGGTCATACATGATCTCCTTCCCCTTCTTGTCCACTGAGCGAACGCCCTTGCGGTAGAAGATGAGGCCAGCCCTGGATAATACAGAGCAATTTACTAACTTGGCATTTTTAGCCTTTTATCCTTCTCTAAAACCAAAGTCAAGATTTATCCCTGCTAATTTTTGTCCCTGCCCGTGCCTCCTCTAGCACATTGGCTCTGCTTCTTACCTGGCTCCCCGGAGGGATTTGTGTGTGGTAGACGAGACCAGGTCAGCGTATTCAAAGGGAGAGGGGATGGCTTTGGCTGCGACCAGACCGCTGATGTGGGCCATGTCTGCAAGCATGTAGGCCTTGATGTCAGTACACAGCTGAAAGAGAACGGGTGCAAAAGAGGGAACAAAGACAAAATTAGGTTTCATATCTATACCTCAGGGCAGAAAATATCAGGTTTTCATCTGCGTTTGTTTATTAGTTAGCAGGATTATTCAAAGACTACTGGACAGATCATCATGAAACTAAATAGAGGGACGTGGTATGGGTCAGGGAAGATATTCCGGTGCCTGACTTGGTCAGCTGACAATATTCCACTGTTGAGCAAAAGAAACATCTTCAGTCTTGTTTTCACTTTACTTTTCCAAATTGGGAGACAAAATGGGTTAGTCCTCTCACCCAACACTACAGACTGTGCTCTGTAATGTATGTTGAAATGTCAGATAAAGAGATTTGCTCTCTTGGCTCTATTACATTTACATTTTCCCCCCACGGTTAAGATTTGATAACTGCAGATATTTCAAATGGGAGCAGGTATAATTACACTCTTCAGTTGTCTTCAGAGGCCACAAATATACAGCATAATTCAATAAATCCTGACTGTCTCTTGCCAGTATTTATTGAAAAAGAGACAAACAATAAATAGCTCGCTAACATGCAAATTACTTGCTGGCGAATGATCAGAGTAGTAAACAATCTTTTTAGTGCTTCAATTAATATGCATTATCATGACAACCTCCCTTCCCTCATATCTAAACTGGATCAGCGCATGTTTATTAGATTAAAAGGCATGGGAGATGGCAGGGTTACTGGAGGGGGTAAAGAACACAAGAGGGTGATGTGCAGTAGCTGATGAACACCGATAGTAAAACTAATTTCAGATGGGGGGTGGGGGCTGCTTCAATCTAGGTAACACAATGCTGAAATTCTGGAAAGGAGCCCGGCCCAGCACATTCTGCCATAAAACGAAGAACAGTTCCACAGAGACATGCCAGGGGGAAAATATGGCCCCACTTCACGCCTAGTGGCAAAGTAGTTATGGTGCTTAATAAAAACACAGCTCTGTAATGGTGGGACACTCCATCTGATGGTGCAGGCTAAAGTGGAGCTCTGCAACAAAGGGAAGCAGTCATGGAGTGAATGAAGTGAGTCAGCCAGTGGGTATAACAAAACAGATAAAGGGCCCTCTTGTGCACTGTCAAAGAGCAGTGAAGTGTGCGCTTAGAAGTTGATGCTGTGTATGTGTGAGTCTGTGCCATGTTTAGTTTGGTCGAGTAGGCAAGCGAGGAAGACAGCATCTGTGTTGTTGTGCACAAGGTTAAAAGAGCCTCAAAATTGGTTTGTGTTTGGAAGTCAAAAGTTAAAAAATGTAATGTTTAGACCAGACCAGACTCTTTCTGCTGTAGTTTGCAGAAGAGATATGTTTGGAAATAATCCTTGCAGGGTCTGACTAAGGGAATCAGGTGACAAAGTGACAGGTGAGTTTTAAATAAGATGGTCTGTCCTTCTCAAGGCAGGATGAGACGTGGAATAAACAGGCTGCTGGTAGAGTGAAACACATAAATAGAGAGATAGATGGGGGTAAAAGCTGGGTGACATTTGAATACACAGAGTTCTCCACACACCTTCTTGATGCGGCTGTAGTCAATGAGGCGGGCATAGGCGCTGGTGCCAGCGATGATGAGCTTGGGTCTGAACAGCTTGGCCGTCATCTCCATCTGCTCATAGTCTATAAGTCCTGTTGCAATCTGAAGAGACACAGAGAGAGAGACGGAGTGAGAGGAAAGAATAAAGAGGATGTGTAGGAGGAATATGAGAATATATGAGGAAGAGTAAGGGTCAGGAGAAAAAAAAAAAAGACCGGATCCAGAGTAAAAATATCAACACAGAGGATATTCTTTTTCATTTTAAGATTATTTGAAGCAGCTGCAATTGAGGTACTTTGGCTACCTTAAAAGGGGAAGAAATGTATCTTAGGGAGACATTTCAACCCATCATATCATGGAGGAAGATGGTAAAATTGCAGTAATCCCCCCTACTTATCCTAATTTAACCTTTCAGGGATCTTCTCAACTGCTGTGATGAGGCTGAGAAGATTGGTTTGGAGACTTCTCCTGCTCTTTTCACTGAACTGAGCAATAAAGAGGCAAGTTAGACAACCTATTGTTCAGTGGGTGTACTTCAGAGTCACATGAAATGGAGTCGGGAGCAGTCAACTGACCAGTTTGTCTTGTGCCAGAATCTGAAGTTTTAGCCCCAAGCTTTCACTCCAAGAACCAGAAAAGAGAGACAAGAAGAGACAGGGCAAGATGGAGGAGAAAAACAAAGTGAGAGACAAAAAGGATAGAGAAGAAGGCAGAAAAGAAAAAAAGAGAGAAAAGAAGAAGGGAAAGCTTTATTTAGACAACCTGATAATCTCCCATCTCCAGAGCACATCTATGGATGCCCCCTCACTCCATCAAGCTGCTCATTGTGGAGACAGAGCCAGTGGTGCTGGCCAGCCTGTCGATTTCCCATTATCTCTCTCGCAGAGGGGTCCTGCCAGCCCATACATCAGCAGGTCTGGACATGCAGACTTTCACGGCCATCCATCAGCCGCTAGCAACTCTACCACACAACTCTGTCCCAAGGAAATAAAATGCTGCACACTAACACGTGACGATAATCTTATCTACATGTTAACTTGAAAAATTACTGATCACATCTGAGTGGCCCTGTTAATGCAGATCCTCATGTAGGTGGAACGCAGCACTTCAGTTGTTTAATGTTGTATACTAATAGAACTGATTGGCTAGATTGAGAAAGACTGGCCACACATCACACAGCCCTTGAGTTTAAGTTGCTCTGTCGGCAAGCACCAGTGAGCGAGTGAACGTCTGATGGGATAATGATTCACCAAGTTAGATTCTGAGGCTACATCCACACTAATGCCTTTTTGTTTTAAAATTAAAACGATCTCCGTCCAGGCAAAATTTTCATTCCCAAACTTGTCCAAGTGTCTTACAGAATAATGTCAGGGTAGCTGTTTACAATGACCACAAACAAAAGTGAATGTAACATAGATTGACTTCAAACTGAGAAAATCTGCCTTCTGAGGTGGCCCAGTCAGAGCCCAGACCATAACCCAGCGAGTGCAGATGCTGTGGTATGACCCCAAGAGAGCAGTTCACACCAGACATCCTAAAAATATCACTGAACTAGTTCTGTAGATACTTTTTCCACCGGCAATGTAAGTTTTTAAGTCTGTGTTTTTAAACACATTTTTTGTGTCATTAGTTAGTAAGGTAAAGCTGAGATCACATTATCTCATTCCAGATGCCTTAAGGTACAATAAATTATTTTGCAAAATGTCCACATTAAGTGCAGTTTATCGATAAATACCTGCACAATTTAATAAGTAGCAGAGATGACCTTGTACAGAGTGCTGCCGGAGAACAAGTAAAGCTTTGCACTGGCATGTCCAGACATCTGAGAAGACTGCGGCAGCTCTGACCAACTGTACAAGTCCAAGTGCTGGTTTATAAGTCATAGAAAACAACTGAGCCTGAAATCCTGCATACGACTGTCTGAACTTTAAATGACCCAATAATAGGAATTTAGAGAAGTCCTCTCATCTAACAATCCAACATAATCATTCCTAACATTTATTAATGAATTTCAAATATGGTGCTGTATAACCTGTCTCAGCTGCACAGCTTTCATGATACTATAACATGCGTTTATCACCGTTTTATCAATTTGTTTAACCAAAACTCTCCACCATTTTTTGGAAACCTGACTGTTTATCACTGGTAGAAGACAGTCTGCTTGTTTGTTAGTTAATACCAGTAGTAGGGGTCTCTACTTACGTTTAGCTTGTATGGCATGGACTCAAAATAGATTGAGGTTGCTGAGATCCTCTTTACATCAGACATGTAGCCATGGGTCAGACTTGAGTGACAAAAACAAACATGTAGACAGACAGAAAAACAGGAACACAACACATCAGTTACATTACTTAGCGAACAACTTGATATGGGTAAAACAAAAATATTTTTGTAATAAAAAAAATTGTAAAAAGAAAAATACATTGAATTCATTCTTCTGGTCCTAAATGTGATGCACATTGACATTGAAAAGTGTGAGTATAGAAGAGAACAAGTAACAGGGCAGTGATTAAGTGTTAAAAGGAAACCACAGTAACTACTCACTGTCCTCCGTCAGGCAGGTCCAGGCCCATGATGCGGTCGTGGGGGTTGAGGACGGCCGTGTAGACAGCAAAGTTAGCGGGTGAGCCTGAGTATGGCTGGACGTTCACACCCCACAGACCTGGGTCCAGGTCAAAAGCCTCCAGGGCTCGCTTCTGACACAGCAGCTCAATTTGGTCGACCACTTCTGCTCCACCATAGTATCTTTGAATGTATGGTCACATGTGTTTGAGAGAAGGAAAGAAAAGAAAAAGAATTAAACTTATTCATCGGGAGGGAGATTTACTTTAGGCTTGTTTCAGAAAAATGAGGAACATTTCAACAGTTCTGTTGCTGTTAAATGTGAATTATCCAAGGGAAATAATAGAAAACAGAAAAACAGAAAAAAGAAAACATCCAACTATCCGCCTGGCACCAAATTCTTCCAATGTATCCCCTTAGGAATCTTTTTTGGCAAAGCAGAAGCTGTGGATTATTCGCTGTGTGGTTGGCACAGTAATAAGGCTAGAATGCACAGTATAAGTCAGTGCGTGCCTTTATGTGTGTTTATGTGTGCGTGTCTGTGACAAATATCCTGAAGCAAATATCAACAGTGTTAATAATCTGGTGTGTGGCTGGATAAATGCTCACCTTCTCCCTGGGTAGCCTTCAGAGTATTTGTTGTTCAGACAGGAGCCCTGAGCTTCCAGAGCTGCTCGGCTGCAAAAATTCTGTGGTGGTGACACAAGCACACACACACACTCAGATCAATGACACCATTGGACAAAAGGGACAAGGATGGCAAATTAAAGTCTGTTAAGTGATAGTAAGAAATCCCCCTCCAGCTAAAGGCAATCATTACAGTATTGAACCTCTGGTCTTCCATAGGCTAACACTCTGCACTTCACAATGCTTATCACCTTGCTGCTAGAGGATACAAGATAATATTATAAGCTTTTCTGCCTTTTTCATCCTTTTGCAATGTGTGAGTGAAATCTTTTTTTTTCCAGTGAGTATGGTTTGCTGCAAAGGACAATTATACCACACATGTATAAAACATCTTGTCCATTTCCTTAAATATAAGCCATGTTAAATAAAATGTGTTAATCTACCATAGCTAATATCTGAACTCTGACATATTTATAAATCCAAATTCAGTTAACTCATTCCATTGATTTATTTGTTTAAATTACTGTGATACATTAGATTGGACCAATAATTATCTTACACCAGAATCATTATCATAATTAGATACAACTTTAGTGTATTAATAAGTTCATATTTAATAAGATGTATTGTGACAACTATTTAAGAAATCTTTGATTTAAGCCTTGTTTTTAGAAAACCATTCTCACATTTAGCTTCTGAAATGTGAGGATTAGTTATCATGATGACGGGGTTATGATTCAATATATTTGGATATACAACAATACTGAAAGGTGATATTTCAATCTAATCTTATTTAAAAAACATAGTATAAAGAATACACCACCATATACTTTATGTAATTACAACAGTTGGATTTGCATTTGCATTCATCACAGTCCCTGTCACATCCAACATCCTTGCACTAGTTTTTATGTAATCAGCAGAGCAAGAAGCTTTTGGTAAATATATTATGTAAATAAACAAAATGTGAACTGACAGTTTTACATAGAGTAGTTGAGAGAGATCCACTCATTCCATTCGCTGTGCTCTCAATTTTGTTGTGTCCCCAAAGTATTTGATGTTAAATGACACAGTACATGTTGCAGCTTGTAAGGCTCTTTTCAGGTGGCTCCTTGATTGTGGAAGCCTACACTTCAGCTCTGTACTCCACAGGAGCATGTATCACTATTTGGTTTCAGACATTAGTGGTCACATTGGTCACCAGCCAACACTAAGGCATACCACCTGTCTCAGTTTATGTTGTTCTGTTGGATAGGATGAGTAATACAAACTTAGCTACTGAGGAATTAAATACAACACAAAACTTTTGTCCTGCCACAGCTTCACCAAGGGGCTTCAGTCCTGCTTTGTATGTGTGTAACCATCCACAGCTTCTATGGCAACCTCTGATTAAAAAAATTCTCCTCCACTGAGGTTTCTTCTTTGTCTTTTTTGAGGAGTAAAATATTTCTGTTGGTTAAATTATTACTGTTATTTCGGAGCATTTGTGAATATGTTTGCTGGAGATCAAGAGGGTTTGTCCAACTCATGTCAAAACCTTCCGGCCACACAGACATTCCCTCTTTTTTATTTCATAAAATTATGGGATAATGTAAAAAAATATTAAAATAATCAGAAGACACTTTTTATTAAGTTGCTTTAATATTTTACTGTAAGCTTAGCCTTGGCAAAGTGTTGAGCTGCATGTTTATGGGCACGTGCATTATGTAGGAAGAAATACTTAAAAATTTGACAAAAACAACAAAATGCCATATTAGAGTAAAGGCAGATTAAGCTTGTGGGCAAAAAGAAAATTTGAATGGACTGTGGGTTTGTGTAAGTGATTACTGGATTATATCTGTTACATAAACAAATGTGTGCAGCCTCACTTTTGTAAATGACAATGCACGTCACTTTTAGCATGACCTCCTGACACAAAACTCTGTGTTTTTATCACACTGGCCAGTAATAGGCTCTGACACAAAGCCAACCACTCGCTCTGGTGGTGTGTGTGTTGTGTGTGGTTATGCTAATGCTTCACCTGGGAGCCAAGAGAAGATCAAGGGAGATAACAGCTCCAGTAACAGCTTTCTGCCGCGTCCGTCTGTCATGCTGACGACTGTGCATATATTAGAAAAGGAAATGCATTTGCTTTTCAAGGAGTGCGGTTGTTTTAACATCCCGATGGGGACTTCAGCCTTAATACACAAATCTGCAGCGTCCAAGTAGCCCAGCCCCCTTAATACAACCTAATTTTTTGAAACACCACATTTTAGCGCACCGGCTCTAGTTAATGATGGATACTTCATCTGCAATAAAGTAAAAGGCCAATAAGTATTTTATCAAATCCCCTGTACGTAGAAAGGTAATATTTTCTAAAGATTTGGTTTAAGGGTCAGGGTGGGTTCCGGTAGTGCTGAGGTTAGGGTAACAGTTAGCGCTGCAGCATTTAGTTGGTGCATTTTGTCAGCGTGTGTGTGTGTGTGTGTGTGTGTGTGGTACTGAGATGCGCCTTTAGAGAAAGAGATGTGAAAGAGGCAGAATGAAGATATCAGCTTTATCTCACACTTGAGTGGTCAGGCTATGTGCTGAGAGGGAGCTGATATACTCCACTGAACAACTACTGTGGCAAAGAGACAGCAGCAGAGAGGAAAAGAGCAACACTGGATAAAACCTTGCCTGCTCTTTTGAAGAGTAAAACATTTTACATTTCACACCATCCAGCTTTGGAGTGAAAACAAAGACTTACACAAATGTGCTGCAAGTTATTCAAGCCACGTTTGAATGAATAACAGCAAACTGTGCACAGCTGGTCAGTGGGTGAATAATGAATGAAAAGTGAGGTCAATTTTAACTTGTACTTTTTTTTTTTTTAACACAGCACATGTCAGAGTTCATGATAACTCCTTCATTATGTGTACACCTGAGTCAGAAGGTCACAGTTATACAGCAGAAGCAGGTCACTGAAAACTTTAAAAAACAAGGAGTTTACTGCTATAAAATATAAAGTAATTTTATATTTAAAAGAAAATTGCAGAATCTTGAACACACTAAACTGAATCTTAATTTGAGTCATTCAGCAGCCAAAGAAACTTCTTAATTTCTTTGAAATATTGTGAAATATTTATTGTGAAATATAATCTGTGGCAATTTCTTCCCAACACTGTTGCAGAAGTTCCCACAAATGTGCTGCACTTTGCATTTTCACTTTTTGCCCAGTTCAAACCAAACCAGCTTGATCAGGTTTAAGTCCGGACACTGTGCTCTTCTATTATTCCAGTTTGACAACCAGTGTGTCTTTGTTTCCTGCCTTTTTCTCACCCTTCTGATAACAATATACACCAATACTTCCTGCAGGGCAATATTGTCCTGATACTAGAGGTAGTAACACAGTTTGTTCCTACACTGCTTTTTTTACACCAAGTTTCTAACCTTGGTTTCTTAGCAAGGTTATTTAAGGTGATTCACTTAATTTGAACCTCTTAAATCTCAAATAACCAGAAAAATGGGTCTCTTTTAAAAATGTTAACTGTAGTGTGTATATTTGAAAGTTGCTTTACCTCAGATGCAATGAGCTCCAGACCTCGGCACTGCCTGTCCTTCTCTTTCTGCAGAAGATACCACATCTCAGGGTCGTCCTTAGCCAGGCTGTCCTGGCCTGTCCATGGACGATCTTCATTCACGGTATTGGTGGCAGCATGGGACTGCTGCCCACGTACACTGGCAAGAAGAGGGGCTCTGTGGCGCAGAGGCTGTGGTCAGAGTAAATGGGTTTGGGGTTTGAATAAAAAACAAAAAGGCGGATACAATCAAATGACATTATATCAACTTAGTAATTCATAACACTGTCATTGCACAGAAACTGGTCTCATTAGGACTGACATTAATTGCAGAATTTTGGGGAGATTATACGTATGAATCAAATATAATTAGATGTATTGAGTGTATTTTGTCATATAAAGCATATGAATTATTAGGTCACAGTAACTTTGTGACTTTTTACCATTGAATTCTAATCAGGTCATTCAGTCCAAGTAGACGTTTGTTCCAGATGTAATGAAATTGTTGTTGGCACTTGGACTTCAATAACAACTGTAGGTTTTTTGGTGATTAGCAACATTAAGCAAGATAAATTGTCTTTGTAAAAAATCTGGCTCTGTTAATGGAGGCAAGAATCAATAATATGTGTCCGATGTGAATGTGCTGATAAAGGAAGTTAGGGCTCTTCTCTTAAACTTACAAATAAGAAGAGACAGGTTACACAGAAACAATTTCTCTGCAGAATGTATCAGATCATTTTACATACTTGAAGTGACACCCTGATTTGTCCTACATAAATACGGAGACATTTGAAGTCTCTTGCCCTCCTCTGTTCCTCACATTCTAATATGTAGCCTGGTATAATTAGAAGCTGGCGTGTTTGCATGATATCAATTATCAGCATGGTTGTTCAATTATGCCTCAATCAGCACTTCTACAAACTGAAGGACTGACTTTTACAGCCTCAGTGTACCAAAGGAGGCATATAGAGAACAGATTCAGCACTTCCTGCTTATCTAATCTGGACTGGAACTGGCGAGTTCTTCCTCTGCTGCAATGCCTGATCATGTGAGTGTGCACAGTCCATACAATTTTCACTGGCTCTGTATCTTCTTTTTTTTGGTCCAAGTTTAACATGAATACTGCTTCTCGGGCTAAATCCTGGTTCTTCAATGTGCTATGCCTGGCTTGATATCACATACAGTAGATGCTTTGAATGGATAATAATACGATCTTAAAGCTGCATGCGTGTGCACAAGTCTCCTTTATAAACCCCAATCAACAGGGAAAGCACTGAGTGGAAGAACACTCAGAGGTTAAAAAAATCCCAGACAGGTTGATTGCACTCAGAACAAATTGGCTCTTTCCTGTCATTTAATCAACAATATGATGATGACTCTGTGATGAGATCAATCCCACCACAACCAACCTATAGTTATCATCTGTACAGGTGTGCTGGGGTGTGAGGAACAACCTCTCTTTAATAGCACCATTAAAAAGCAATTAACACAATGCTCAGGACTGACTGAGGACACCCATAAGACAAAAAAAGGGTTGGGAGCTTAATCTTTTGTAGTGGTTTTATTGCACCGTAAATCTAACAACACTAACTATGAGATTTTAAGGCTTAAAAATAATGAATATTGGTCCAAGGCAGAATAATAAATGCTTTGCACAACAACTGAGGTAAACTACTCTGCAGACAAAATGACCAACCGTTAGTTTTTAATTGTTTATATTGTAGTTTACATTGGATTTTACCAGCTATGTACTATATGCTACAACTACATAAACATGTATATGTTTGTAGATTCATTTGTACGAGTGAAACTGGCTTTGCACCTTTGTCAATCTCTTGACATCAGTTTGTGGGCAACATGACATTTGGAACTTCCATTTTATTGTTTTGCAGACTGGCTTACACCAGCAGATGACAAACAAAGTCAAGCATGTTTTATAACCCACTTTATAACTATTCAAGTAAAATAAACAATAGTCTGAGAGAAATTCAGGAGAATCCTTTATTCTCAAGAGCAGCTTGAAGATCTGCTCTTATCTGGTCCCTTGCTGTTTGTCCAATCCTCTCTACTCCGCTTCTTCGTCTGCTCCCGGGGTGGCACAGGGGACACTGGTGACACACCAGGGGAGGCGACAGCCACATTAATGGCTGATTTCTAACTATCTCTACCTTGGCCTTCTGTCACCAGTGGCAGTGGTGATGGTGGGGAAGGGGAGAGGGCCCCCTGGGGGGGTTCTGGCTGAGATGAGGGCCTGGGGAGACAGGTCAGGCTGCCTCTGAGGACACGTTTCTCGCAGAGAAATCACACGGGTCATTAAATCTTGACGGGAACTGTCCTTCGCTGTCTGGGTTTCTGCTGGGACACACCAGGGCCAGGGTAAGCAGCCAAAGAAAAACCCAACACAAGGCAAAGCTGCCATAGTTATAGCGTAACTGACGACTGCAAAACAGACAAGGGTGCCTCTCCCTCCTCCTCTGCACCACCACATTCCTCTCTGCTTTCCTTTTCCTGTCCTCCTGTCCCCATCATGTCACCCTACACTGCTAAGCACACTCAGCCAAGTTGCACCCGTGTGGCATTTTTATTAGTTCCTCATGTCAACCGTATCACTTCCATGGTATCCAACAGGACAGCTTTGGGCTTAAACAAACACACAGGTCAGTCCCAGTAGTCTTCCTCGCTGCCTTCCTGCCTCATTTCGCAGCAATGATCATTACAGGAGATTAATTAATAAACACAAGATAAACTGATCCAAGAAGTGTGAGATCCAAGAACAAGCACCAATATGTCACAGAAGAACTATTTTAGGCGACAGATTATGCTGTCGTTTGAAGGTGAACTTGATGAAAACTCTGCTGTGAGAAAAGGGGCAGGATAGGCCACATCAACCTGGGCGTTGAGCACAAAATAATGGGAGAGTCACAGATGTGCTGCATCTGTATGACAATGATAAGGTAATTGTCAGCAGTTTGCCTTTCCTGTCAAACATCTGTGGCCAGATGACAATGGCAGAGGAGAAGTAACAGGAAGACAGAAAATCATTTCTCTCATTAATCCTACTTCTGTGTTATTTTTGCCCATTTCCTGATGCAGCTTCCAAAGCAAGCCAATTTTACAGATGACTGCTGTCCATCAGTGGCTGTACCAAACAGCATGGTAACACAAGAAAAACAGAGGGAACTAAAGAGAAGGAAAAAAAAAAAAAGGTATGTACGGTCAGAGAGTAGACGTGTCATCGGGGCAACAGCATCCGTCAGTCTGACTAGCAGTTGCTTCTTTCCCTGTCACTGACTAATAGTAGGGCTGTCCGTAACAAATTGCTCCGTGATTCAGTCTAGATGACACCAGACGGAGAGATCTGGATGGGGTGAAGTAGCGTGAAGGGACGAAGGCAGAGTCTGAAGCGACTCCACTCTATTTGGGTCAAAGGGTTGCAAGGGTGACAATCACAGATTTAAGCGATGGAGGTGACAAAGTCAATCTTCAGGAGGTGTGGAAAGTGGAACGACTCAGTTTGGATGTCATTCTTCCATAACGCTTTGTGCATTGAAGAAGATGATGGTGAAAGAGCTCTTCACCGGGCTTTCTGATGCCTTAGTGAGTCAACATACATGCACATGGCCTTTCTTGAACCTGTGCCCTGATGAGGAATACCAATACATACATGTCCTACTTTGATGAGGAATAAACATGCTTTGCTGTGCTGTTAACATG
Source organism: Paralichthys olivaceus (assembly GCF_024713975.1). NCBI lineage: Eukaryota > Metazoa > Chordata > Actinopteri > Pleuronectiformes > Paralichthyidae > Paralichthys > Paralichthys olivaceus. Next base: position 9,382,163 of record NC_091094.1, read on the forward strand.
TGTCTATGTTTAAGATGTGCATGAGACTTTCATAGGGTTGGTTAATCGGGCAATAGACTACATATATAGTTTTGCAAGTGTTTCTGTTCTTAATGATGATTTTTTTTACCAACGTAAGGGATGTAAAAAAAACAACACTAAAGATTTTAACCCACCAAAATACATTTAAATCAATCCTAAAACCAAAGTGTCTTTTGTGAAAATGAAAAACAAAGCTTTTACGTCACATCACATATTCTATCAGCAGTAAAAGGAGAGAATATCAGTGTATGTTTATTTTCAGTCCACTATAACTTGAGGAAGATGGACAGGGCCGTTAGGCAGGTGTCTCAAACCAGTTGTCCAGTATTGCCTTATTAAAAAGTTAAAAGTAATGAAAAGGTTTATCTCTGTGTATATTTAAATTAGTTTCCTGGGAACATGTTGACTTTCCTGTTTGTTCGGCTGTGACAGGCCTCAACTTGGGTCTTTCAAGTATAATTATTATTATTATTATTTTTATTAAGAGGTAGCAGAAGGCTCATGTGTTAATGTTACATTTTTTCAGGGAAAGGAAAAGAAACTTTTTATAATTTAACTATTTAATATTTTCAAGTGTTCAGCAAAGCAAGGCCTAAAAAGTAAGGTGCATTTAAACAGCATTTCAGTTCTTTAAATGGCCTCTGACCTCCAGTCCATATAAAGTGCAGTAGTTTAAAGACAGTTTCTCATGGGTGTACAGATGTAACTGCACAGCAGTCAGTCTCATGCACCAACTTCAATCCTGTTTCTTTTTCTGTCTTTCCCCCCAATCTGCCAAAAATGTTTTAATACTTTACTTTTACATTGTATTATTGCAAAGCTCTGACACTGATGTAATGTGAAGCACCAAGATGTCTCACCCAGTAGGATTTGTTGGAACTGCAGAAACACTTAGTTCACTCATGGTTGAGCAGTAGTGTTACAGATGCTCTTATCCTCAACAAGTACCGCCGGTGTTGTGCAGAGACACACAAGTTTAATTTAGACTTGTCATCGAGTTAATTAGTTTTAGCCGATTCTAGGACCCACCAGCAGTCAGCACCAGGTAAAAATTAAAAGCTGCATGTTAATGTTTTCTACACTGCATTCATTGCTTATGTTAATGATGTTCGCTGATTTGCATTGGAGCTTGCTAAACCTGTACAGACTGAACTGGAATGTCGGGAACCTAATACCTGCAGCAACTAGCCCTAGCAAACATGCCAGTGATGAACAAGTAAATGTGCCAAATATATAAATATTAAATACAGCAACAGGTCAACTGCTTTAAAATCACAAAAGCAGAGTTTCCCTGGTAACATCTTATCATGGGACCATTCCTAAATCTGTCCTCTAAAGATATTGAGGTCAACTGCAACAAGAAAAAACTGCACTTTGACCTTTGAGGACACCACATGATTTCACCAAAAGGAAGACAGTCTTGTGACTCAACGAAGAGTCACATTTAGCCACTTAACATCAGCAGGAAATGTGTGCTAGCATGTGAACCACTCAGTTTAATAGGAACCATGCAACATACTGATGGTGACTTATAAAAACTAGATCTGAATAGACTCCACATGTCTTTAACACAGACTTGCAGGGTTTCCCTGGGGGGTTTCTTATAGGACTCTTGTAATGTCTCAGAGTGAGATTCATCTCCTGTAGTACATTTTTGTGAGTGATTGCAATGTGTGCCATACAAAAACAACACTGGTAAAATAAGATTTGGAGCAAATGGATTTGAACAGCAATTTTCTCATCCACCCATAACCAACTGACAGTGTATGAGCGTTTGGCTGCTTTCAAAAATCTTTGTACGACTGGACGTCTGTAGACATCTCACTTTTCCAGTGACCAGCTCTACAACCGTATAATGAAGCAACAGCACAAAACACTCAGATCTTTGGCGCTATTGTGAGAAGTTTAAAAAAAAGTCAGATCATTAAGAAACAATAGCAAGCCATCACAGTCTGGGTAATTAAGGGGACTCTAAAATAAATGTAACCTACAATTACTGTCACAGAGAAAAAAAATATATATAACACATTGCACATTGTCCAAGGATAATATCCTGTCATTAAATTACAACTTCATGAAGCTATAACCAACAGATGATCAACAAACAGGTGCACTCTGGATCCAAAACTAATTATGACACTCAAAACTGGGAAATCTTAGACTTGTACTTTGTGATAAATAAGGCACAACAAAAAACAAGGTATGCTGCTTTACAAAAGTCAAAAGCTCTATGTGTTTTAACTCAAATTTTTCAATGTAAAAACAATTGGCAGCTAGTTGTTTACAGCTAAGTTTAGGTAATACACTGACAGCTGTGTGTATTAGTTCAGTGGACCTTGGAGCTTAGACTCACAGTATGAAGACTGTATATATCTATATTGTATCATAATCAAAAATAAGATTACAATACCATGGCAGCTACAATGCAGTAATAAATATTCCAGCAGTGAAGAAGCTGCTGACACTGCTGAAACGTTAGATATTTCTTCCCTTATATGACAAAAAAATACAGTCTTATCTGTTGCATAATTGTCTCAAAGTTGAAAGTTAATATTTGCTTGAAGCTTGCAGAGTACACTTCAGGGCCCTAATTGCACTTTGAACATTGTTGTGAGCAGTACAACTGATTTTATAGTTTTATAAATATCACTGTGTGACATTTCTCTCATATCTAAGGACTGATGTCCCTAACCTGAAGTGTATTTAAGTTCAAAAACAGCATATGTAATATTGCAATATAGCAAAGTGCAGTTCTAGTGTTTTCATAACCTAAACGTTGTGAAAAAAGGAAACTACCTTAGTGACATTGTCAGGAACGATTTATGTGGCGATGACTATGGGCAGCGTCAGTGCTGGTAACTGTATTCACCAAGCCAACATGTAAACACATGATGTTAAAATAGCTCTTTTTAGACCAGACTGTGCTCCACCTTTCACAGCAGCACACTTGTGGTGTAGCTATAGCAATGCCAAAATGAAAGGTTTCAGGTGGCATATAATGAAAAGATGCATTCAGATTTTTGCTTACATTTTCCAGGATGGTGTGTGGGTAGCAGCAGTGTCCCCAACTATAGGATTTTATGTATAAATGTATGTTTTGATTAAATGACTCAAAAATGTGATGAATATAGGAACTTAAACTCCTTGTTTTGGAAACACTGCAATAAGAGTCTATAAGTCTTTTTTTTATTTTATTCCCTGTGGACTTCTAACGTGTGATCATTGTCTTACCAGATTGTTATTCTGTATTTTGACATTAATTTATTTTCATTTTCATCTTTCTTTCTTAGGATCCTCATTAGTACCAGCATACGCTATTACTTGTGAAGTCCACCACACACACAGCCATACACATTACAAACAGCCACATAAACAATAAAAACATAAACAGCTCATCTCATTAAATCGTTCATACAGAAGAGAAACAAAAAGAGTCCTTTTTGGGCAAAACACAAGATTTTAGATCATTTATAACACATTTTCCCTCTTTCTTCATAATGTTAAGAAATAATTCTAAACAAAAATTGATATCTTATACTAACTTAATAAAGATGAACTCGTTTGATAAACTTAACAAGTTTTGTGAAGCAGAGCAGAGAGTCTACTGGTGTTGTTGCCCACATGATGAAACTGAGCAGTCGCTGTTGCATCATTACGTGGACTGAGCTGCAGCTCTATAACACGCAGGCACAACTAGCCTGCTAGCTTAGCGGCTAGCTAACAACTGACAAACGTTTCCACGGAGGGAAAAAAACAAGGACACGAGCAGAAACACAACTAGCAGCAAATGTCTGTTAATCATTGTTTAAATGTGACTGAGCTTACTCAAGCAGAAGAGGACAACTGACCCCCCCCCCTCTCTCATGGCTGAAGTGTTGAGTAACACTGACGTTCATCTTGCTAACTGCTCAGAGAGAACCGCTAGTTCACCGACCTGGGAAACACCGTGAAGGAGACAGTGAGATACAAAACTGTGTTTCTAGCTGGACGTACCCGTGTGAGCCGCCTCAGAGCGAAGGACAGCATGCTGCCGGTTCTGTGTCCAGAGGAAGAAGGAGCGCTGTCTGTCTCAGGAAGGACTGAGTGGATGTCACCGTTGGTCCCTGCCGCAAGGGCTGCTGGGAGTCGTAGGCGGCCGCGAGGACGCAGCCTCCAAGATCAGCTATTCGTGCACATGTATCCGTGCAAAGGCTCATGGGGTTTCTGAGCACCTGATGGACAATTATTTTATTTATGTTTATTTCATTCATCGACCAAATAAAACTATGCAAATGCAAACACAAAATCTCAAATCTTGAAAGTAAAGGAGCAGAGAGAAGATATAAATTAACAAAGCAAATCATTTAATAAAATGTAAAGGCCCAGTGTGTAAGATTTAGGTGAAAGAGATCTATTGGTAGAAATGTAATATAAAATTATCCTATGACGTTTCCACCAGTATGTTTATTCTAAATTGTAATTGTTGTTTTCTTTATGGGCCCTTTATATTGAAGTACTTTTTATTTACATCAGGAGAGGGTCCTCTCTACAGTAGCCCAGACTGGACAAACTAAAACCTTTGAGTTTTTATTACAACTGAAGGCTACCACAGGTTCTCTTATTTGGAAGAGGAGGGTGAGGTGAGGGGTGCTCAGCTGCAACTTGCAACTTCACCACTAAATGCTATACACACATTAAAATCGCTGCAGGGCAACACAGCCCCTCACATACCTCTCTCAGTTCCTAAGTTACAGCTAGTCTGATAGCCAATAATAATAATCAGTAAAATACAACAATCCAACACATGATAAGGGCTGTGCAATGTGGAAAAAATATATCAGGTTAATAATTTTCAGATCTTCTATCTTCTTCTTCGTTTGGATTATTGATGGGTGGCAAACCATCAAGGTGCATTACCACCATCCACTTTGGGCTTCTTCTTCTTCTTCTTTTTCCCCATTCGGTACTGTATCTCTTATCACCCTTGCTGTTTGATGGCTTCTCCTTCTTCTTCTAGTGGCGGGTGGCAGCCTTCTGTGTTGGAGTGTGAATCAGTTATCTAGGCTATATTAAATTCTTGTCCATTCCTGTCTCCCTCAGATAATGGAGCATGATCCCTATTTTCCAAAAGTAAATATTATTTCCAAGGTCAGTTCTTCCACTCCATGCTTTGAAATTTCCCTTTTTAAGCTTTGGATTCTAAAGTTTTCATATCAGCTAATTTTGATAATTATCACATTATAATTATTTCTTTTAAGTTTAGAGGCTGGCTTTTTCTCTAAAGTAGGTTTGCATAAGCAATATATTGATATATTTACTAAACCTTTGTTACATTGCTATTAATTAGAAATAAATTGCGACAAACATTTACATTGTTTTATTGCCAAGCCATTCATGTTAAGAAAAAAGGATGTGGTCTGAGAACCTAAATTTATTTGTCATAAAACACAGTTAAAGAAAAAAAAAACCTGGATCCATCTCTTGAGCCGCACTAAATTCAATGAGTTCATCCCAGGCACAGGCCCCATCCCTTCAACAGGTTTCGTGTGTGGTCTGTGTGATTTTCTTTACGTGCAATTTTTGTATAATGCTGCTAACAAATAAACCTACAAACAGACACAGCAGTGAAAGCACAACATTCTTGGCAGAGGTAATGAGTGTAGGCAGCTTTCAGTGGTTTTATCATCTTATGGAGATGCCAAATAGAAACTGGTTCAATCAAGATAAATCTGTAATCCCACTGAATTTCCATGTGTTGAGTCATGGTCATAGAAATTCACTAATTTGCTGTTTGAAATGTGATAACTGATTTCAACTGTTTTGCACCAATTTTCACATACGGCCTCGGAACTTCCAATCACTGCTTTTATTACACTCCAGGGTAAACAAACTGTAGGATTTGTAGCACATGATCAAAGTGTCAAGAGACTTGAGCAGCTGAGCTTTGCATTGCTATGGTGTATTTCTTTTTCTTAGTTTATTCTATGTTTTTCTTAAAACTGAGGGAAACATTCCTGGACAAACACACAGGTATACAAAAAGATTGTCAGACTCATCCAGGTAAACACAAACATCACATCACAAAGGCACACACAAGGATCCACAACAACTTGCCTAGTGATTCGCCACCAAACGACCGTAGAGCTTCTGTGGGGAGGAGAACTCCAGAAAATCTGGGTTGCAGGGACTCTCATCAATCTCCGTGCCCGGACTGTCCTCGCCAACTTGTGTAAGATACATGGACCTCCCCGGACCTCCAACTCCATGTAATTGCTCATGAGCATAATAGAGTATTGAGCTTTAATGAGATAAGGATTCAATTAGCATTGACTGTGTGTTACCTAATGAAATTCTGAGCACCATTATTGTCAGATCAGAAGTGTTGCAAGCAAAGACCCAACAACTCCATGCCCGGGGAGAAATAAAGACAGTGTGAGATGGGCTGAAGGAAGGTTTCAAGTTGAGTTTCTTTATTTTAATCAACGAGAAGGTGGTGAGTTAATTGAATTAATCAGATATATATTTTTTAGAAATAGTAACACTATCCCTTGAAGCCCATGTAGGGCCACAGCAAGACTTTTTTGACACAAAACCTTTGTGTTACCTCACAAAACATATTGGTAACCTCTCAATACTTTTCTTTTTCTATTTGTGAGCCACATGTAGTAGAGTGTCGCTCAGCCTTTTTCAGTCTGAACCTGTCCAAGCCCAAGAGAAACCAGCCACACCTGACCCAAACCCGACAGGCATTCTGTTTCTTTGTGTCCGAACCCGACCCTAATCCTGATGCTGTTGATGTAACGCTGCACTTAGTTTGTTACCCTGTCCCTGACACACATGGTTATTGCTTGTTTTCCCCAATTACAGACATGTGCAGTGAAAAAAAATCAACCCAGCCAATGTGACAGACAAAACTCGAACATTAATTCCCTTACAAATTTTTGTCCGTACCCTGCTCTGCCCATCGGGTCCTGACAGGTCCCAATAAGCTCCAATTAGGTATCCACACTCTATTATGTGACTCTCTTCTGCTCATCTCCTCCCAATTCAATCCCACAGTATGGATCCGCTTATTGAATTTTCCTTTGAACATTGCATGAGGTAGCCTGATATTGTATTGCTCAATAGGCATTGATACAGACAGACTTGTGTACCTATAATGAAATGAAGATGTTGCATGACGGTATTGAAAAACATATTGCGAGGTAATGCAAAAGTAATCCTTAAAAAAATTCTTGCTGTGACCCTTCATGTGCTCCGTACTGTCCTGCTTTGTCTTTCCATCAGCTCATATTTTCAGCATAAAGAAAACTTAGATAAACTATCTTTCATTAGGTAGCTGAGATTATACTGTATCTGTGGCAGCAGCAATACAGACGTGAATGAAATGTGAGGAAACAAACTAGAGGCTTATGTGCAACTGAAAAAATGTTTGATCAGGTGTGCACTACGTACTTCGTTTAACATGATCACACAAACGGAAATCCGTCAGTAATATCACTTCCAATAAAACAGTTAATTTTGTTTTCAGTGAGAGTGTGCGTAGTTAAAAACCATATCAGATACCTCCCTTGGATTCTATTAGTGTACATACCAACTCAACCCCAAGAGGAGACACATTATTTTCGTCTTAAGAATGTTTCACACTTGGTTTTTCATGTTAGAATTAATTCAATATATTTGAGAAAATTAAAATTACATATCTTCACAGACAGCTCGGGCGTGAATTTCTAATCAGAGCGAAATGTAACTTAATTCAAAATGGTGTCCTCGCTGAGTTTAGATAATGTGAATACGCTGCTCAGCTTGTGCCCTGCAATTGTGCTTCTGGCTCAGACAGAACACAGAATTCACCCAGGGAGAGACAGACAGTTTAAGAGATTTTAATGTGCTTTTTCATACAGTATATTGTATGCATATCCAGCATAGCATTTCTCATACATATAACTCTCTTATATCCAGGTTTTAAAACATAGAGCTGAGAGGATGATTAACAGTCAGTCTACCATAACGTAACGTCTGCCACACAGTGATGGCACAACACAGCCGCCTCAGAGGCTCACTCTGTACTCGGAGGGAATAATACTGATTCCAGCTGTTTTCAACTCGAATTCTCCAACTGCAAAAAGTAATAACACCTAGAAACAAATATCTAAAAACAATAAGTGTGTTGAGTTTGAGTACATTATTTACAGGGAGGAAAAAAAACTAATAAAAACAGAAGATAACAAATACAAAGTTGGAAAATAATTCAGAGAAATCAGCCATATCCTAACCATCCATAGCTCTGATTATACGTGTTTTAAATCCACAAGTCACGGCAGTTTAGAGGCAAAAAAACTGTCCCCTGCATCTTCACTGTAATCAATATGACTATCATATCCATCATTATCATTATTATCATCATCTTTGTCATTAACATTGTCTCTTTATGCTCCCCTCAGTTCAGTCTCACTTACTTATCCAAAGTAAGGGTGCTCACTTTGGAAGTTGTAGTCCGGACACACTTTTTGAACCATCTTGTAGTCGATGCTAAAGAAAGAGATGAAAATGCAGATGACCTTGAAGGGTTTGGCACAGAGCCAGGCAGCGTGGGATTGGGTGTGCTCTGTGAAGCAGGTCTGAGACGGGTCATACAGGCAGGCTTTGGGCTTCTTGGATCTGTTGGTTTTCTCGTACTCCACCCGACAGTTAAAGGTCTTTGTCTCTTTGGGGTTGAAAGAGGACTGCTGGGTCTCCTGGAGCTGGACGTCTTGCTGGGTGTGAGGGTGCAGCTGCTGAGGCTGGAGGACCTCAAACTCCACCACTTTGGTTGGTGGCACGATACTGACAGAAACATTCCCCAGGCTGGAAGAGTTGTGGCGGAAGTAAACTGTGAACGTTCCGTTGATGTGGTCTACGATCTTCCCCGTCACCAACAAGCTGAACTTCGAGGTCTTAACGTTGAAGTAGAAGTCACCCCAACCGAATATCTTCTTGGTCTTCATGGCTGTCTTTAGTGAGGGCTTGCGTTTAGAGCGGTAGCCTGTCTGGTCCAGGAGCAGGGACTGGTTGCGGTTTGGGTCGAACGGGTTGAAGAAACTGTAAGTGGGTGGCTTGGATTTCATGGGTGTCTGGTCAATGGAAGTGGAGAAGATACGGGTTTGGTACGGAGGCTTAACAACCCCTCCTGTCGTTCCTCCAACTGTACCTCCACCCATGCCATATGGAAGAGTCTTCATCACAGACCCCACTGGGCCCAGGTCTGAGAAGTCCACTTGCTTCTCCAACCCTTGGACCTAAAGAAAAAAGAAACAGGTAGAAGAAGAAGAAAACATTAATGACAATGTACCAAAGGCTTTCATATTAGCTTTTCCTTGTTTTTCTTCAGGTAGACTATCACCGCATCAGTAATTTCACTCCATAGACTGAGTATAAAGAAGGACGACAGGATAGCTCCCCAAAAAGAAGCCAAAACATCTCGAACACTCCCTGGTGGCTGGCTTCAGTATAGGTCGTAAAACCAGCCTCCTCAAAGTAAGCGTATGGGACATAGACCCAAAAAAAATCAATGTAATGTAACCAGTTAATAGCTGCCTCAATCTGTCCTGCATTAGCCTCAGTGCAGCATCAGTGGAGCAATTGTAAGGTTTCAGCACTTTGCTTAAGGGCACTTAACAAAATAGCTGGTACCCAACAGCAGATTTAATACCAAACATCCAATACTGATACTGTGGAAGTACTGCAACCAGTTTGTGGCTGGTTTCTCTACCTCTAATTTACCTGTACTCCAAATCCAACAGTCTGGACAAAACCGAATAGTCAAATAAAATTCCATTATGTCCCAGTAATTTCACACACACGTTTTGATAATCTGAATTACTTTATAGGTCACTCTTTTGCAGAGATCTTTTTTGCCTCACTTGTTTTTTGGATTTCTGCGAGCATCTTTTCAATCTTGCAATCTTTCATCTCCTGAATCGGAGAAAACAGAACCATCTATTTTTATTAGCACACTTTAATTTTGTTGTCAATGTGGCTCCAGAGAAAACAACAACACCTCTGCATGTAAGGTAGCGGATGTGAGCCTTTGTCTGTTCATTTGACATCTCTCTGTCTTTAATCCGCAGCCTAGGTGGTTATTCACACAGCTGATTGACTGGAGAGCTTCCTCAGCTTTCCTTCATGTGTCATCAATCACATTACTGCCATGCTCCCATACATACACATTCGAACAAATACACACATTCACAAACATGCAAGACTTCAAGCTTGAAGCTGTCATGAGGTGACAGGAAGAAGTATTACAACTGTTGGGAGAGGTTACATGTGCTTCCCCTGAGGATGCTTTTGGATTGGGTTTAAAACTATTCTCCTGGTGAATAAATAAACCAAATAAAATTTAAAAAAATAAATGAGAAGCCTTTCAAAAACGAGATCAGACTTTTGATCATGCAAGGACAGTTTCTGTCTCTATTCACTCTTATCCAGGGCAGTGGAACAGACAGGTTTGTGCCAAAACTCTCCTCATCGTTCATCAATCACTGCACCTAATAACGACTCCACATCGCTATTTGCAGAGGCAACAGTGCAGCGCTCAATACAGCTCCTAATGTATTCAGTCATTCAATTAACATATCTATTTCTGTTGGCCATTCATTAACATGGCAGCAGTGTTGACTTCTAAGTAGATTGATTGAGGAGAAAATAACTGAAAATGTATTGACCACTGAAGGAATGAATTACCAAAAAAGAAAGGTGTTGATAAATGACCAGTGACTGGGATAATGAACCACTGAAGGTGTTTTTTCCCCCAGACACTAACTCCCTTTGTGGCCGTGGCAGGAGGGCTGTGCAGTGGTCTTGCAATTTTGAGTGAGTGAATTGGTGATGTGAGCTGATTCTGACAGGTAGGAATAATATACAGTGGATGGCAGAGAGAGGAAAAACATCAGAATACATACAGCAACAAACAAAGTGTAGAGAGCATGCAAGATGGGGACTTCCTGTGAATGCGCTGTCAGCAGTGCTGTCAGCTAGCTCCGTGTGTTGCCATCTGTCAGGCTAACACTCGGCTGGTGCAGTCCTAATCACTTCTTGAGCTGATGGCACAGAGCTCGAACTAGCACCATCATCATAATCCTAAACCATCTTCAGCAGCAGCATCACAACACGAACTTCAACTCAACCTTCAGGGTCAACTGCATGAAGCTTAAAGATGATTTCATGTTGGGGCCTGAGGTCGGTCTCTCTAAGGGGGGAAAAGCAAGTGTACACAGTCAGCACCTTTGCCAAACATCGACTGATTGGAAAAAGATGAGTGTGTGGAGAGGGCTTCTTCTTCTGTGGCATGAAAGTAATAAAATGCCAACAGAAACCAATAAATAGATGGACTTTCTATTAGCATAAATATGAAATTTTTTTGTGCTTGACAGTAAATCCATTTAAAGGGTGAGGATTTGTTAGAAGAAATATCAGATATTTTCTCTTGACATGAAATCCATAAGCTATAGACTTTTTTGCAAAACAGCGGATGTTTGCTATAAGGTCATATCAGGCTGCCGCAACCAGCGTCAGGTTGACGGATGGAAAACACGGCTTCGCCCGTTTTTCTCTCCTCCTCATCCTCCATTCAGTTTGGTTACAATGAGTGAGAAGTAAGTTTCGCAGCAGCAGCCGGAGGGATGTTACTGGGGTGATAAGGAGGTGATGAACTTAACAAAGGTGCGGCACACAGACAAACACGTAGTTGAATAACACATTCAAACACTGAGTCAATTACAGATGCTCTGGCTTGTATTTGTACAGAACTAAAACATAAAATACAGACATTGTAATTCAACAGTGAGCCGTGAATAAATATTTGTTATATAAGGCAGGGATTAACAAAAATAGACATAATAATATAGGCTTTTGGTGTATAATATTTCTTGATAAGTATATTTAAATCCCATACAAGTACTTTAGTTTATATCAGTTACTTTAATGCAGGTTAAAATGACCTACTGTGTGTTTCATTTGGCTATGATGTCTACCTATGGTCTTACTTTTTCTTATGTTTCATAGTCTTTATATAATAATACACAGGTTTACGAGAGTTTGTAACCTTTGCAGGGACAGTCCTCTGGCAGATGAGTAATACCTTGGACTTTAAGAATACTAGCCTAATGAAAACAAGTGAGGCCTACTTGCCAAATAGAATATGAAGTACCCATTTTTTCCGGTCTAGAGTCTACAGCCATGCTACTAACTTTATGGGGCTGAAAGCTAATAACATGCTCATTTTGACATGCTGATGCTGCACTGTTAGAATTTTTACTATGACCATGTTTTTGCGCAATGCAAATATCATTAGTTTGGTGAGAATTTGTCATCAGCCGAAAAAATCATGAAGTTCATCACATTGCTATTTCAAAAGTCAGCAGATCACAGATTTACTACGAATCATCCTGAAGTGTTTGTGGCAAATTTCACCAAATCCATACTATAATTATCAAGATCACTTAAGTCAGCAAAATACAATGTCTGGGAAACATCAACATCTGCACAGATTATTGTACCAATAATTTAGTTGACAGAGTAGATAGTTGTAGTAGATAAGTAGATATAGTAGATAATTTAAAATGCTGATGGCTCTAGAGAAAAGTCATTAGGGTTCATCCCAGAGGGACCATGAACGTCTTTATAAAATTAAATGCAATCCATCATGGAACAGCCAACCAACATTTCCCAGCCTACAACCATGCAGCAAGTATGGCTAAAAATCAGACTGTGAATATCACAAGGTGAAATAAGCTGTGTATGGTATCACTGGTAATAAGATGTACTTGCAGGAAACATGTCATTTGTCATGTTCCTCTGAAGTTAGACACCTTTACCTTTCCACAGTTTAATTATGTAATTTCAAACCCATTCAGCCCAGTAGAAATGAACTAACTGTAAATGTCAGTAGAAACCTGATTTGAGGGGAGCTTTACACGTGTCAACACACCATTAATGTTTCCTCCCTTTAGGTATGAGATTCCTGTTTATAGGAGGGAATTATAGAGGGAGATGGAATAAGTATTGTGGTGGACTTATACATATGTATGATACAGACAATTCAATAACAGCACAATCACAGAAAGAACAATCAGATTACAGAGCTTGGGAGATAGAGGGAGATAGTGAAGAAAATGTTATTAGTGGAGAAGTGAGACGAGGAGAGGAGAGAGTAAGGCGATCTTGTACATTTTCCAGGAACGGGGAACATTAATCATCTTTAACTTCATTTTGAGGTTCATATGAGAAAAAAAGCATCCTTAGATGAGAGGCCCTTTAACTATACCTGGAAGTACATACAAGTATGAAATGCAGGGATTGTTCAGCGAGGAGAGAGAAGTGACAGAAATAAAATGACGAGACGCACAAGCAGGCGGATGGAAAGGGCTTTAGAGAGGGAGAGAGTGAAAGACGAACAGAGAAAGTGCAGTGAGGGGGCTTCACACTAACTTATTAAGTAAGAGAAGGTCAGGTGAGCTGCAGCATTGACTCCTGAAACCTGATATATCTCATGCCACCACAATTAAGATCTCTTTTCATCATTAAAGAAGCTCTGGATCAATGGCAGCACCTCTGCAACTGCTCTTTGTCTTTCCCACTCTGTCTATCGGGTGTCCAGCCGTCCGTCTGCATCTCACTCACTCTATATATTCATCCATAACTTCCACTCCTCCTTGATAGCGTGAGTATTCGGAGGAAATGGACCTCATGCTCCAGCCCCCTCCTGCCACCCCCTCTCATCCTTTTCCCCCCCGGAGGACTGATGAGACGATGAGAGCCGCTTGCCTCCCAGGCTTGTTCCTTTGTTTAATTGGAGTTTTATCGGTGACAATCAATTCATTTCTATCTGCGCTCCAGGCTGCATTGATCTGCTGTCACAGAGAAGAGTCAAATGTACAGTTCCACTCCCACTGCACTACAAAAACCACAGGCGACACCAGCTAGGGTTTTTTCTTCTTTTACTTTCTCTTTCTGCTGCTTCAGAGCTTGTTGTGGTTAGAAGTAGTGAGGCTAACCTGTTTCCTAAGGAAGGATGAGAGTGAAGGATTTGTGAGCAGTCACAGGGTGAGATGTTGGGCAGTTGAATTCACATTTACTTTTTTACTTATTAAGTCCCTTTTCCACTGGTCAAAAAACCCCACTAACACCCACCAACACCCCACTTTTGTTAGCAATGAGAATGGATGCAAGCACCATTCACTCCCCAGTCAAATGATGTGACACCCAGGTGAATGTGATGATTTCTTCTTCCTCCTTTTTTGGTTTAGAGAGTGTTTAAATGACCATGAATGTTTTTTTTGTGCTTTTTGTTTTCTTAATCTTTGGAAAAACATGCAACATCATTTTTTTCTTGCAGATATGATGCAAGTGATTTAAAATGATTCAGTAGTCCATGAGTTTGACTGAAGTACAAGGTGTAAAAGTGTAACGACTTCTGTTGTGTTTCCTGCTTCTGATGCAGTGGTTTCAGGCAATGGGAAAGGAGTGAATTGCCTTTTTTAGCGGTTTTACATACGTTAAAAAAAAAGGTAAAACATTTCTGAGAGGTAAATGCCACAATTCTACTTGAAGTGTTGCTCGGAAGTCGAAAATCTTAAAGTAAAATGTTGTGTTTTTGTTGCACTGGACTACAAATATTTATATACTTTGTAAAAAATTACAGCCACATCATTCATACTGCAGAATGACTGGTGTTGAAAATTCCTGAAAATTCAATGGCTTTAAACTCAACCATCTATTTATATATTTATATTTGGGGAAATCTCCGTAGATTTTGTAGGTTTGGGTTCATTTGGCTGTGATGACCAGCGTAAGCTATTGGTCCTCTGTGCAGCTAAAAACGTTTTCAGACATGACCTGCAGGTAAAATATGGAGAATTGGTTACGGAGTTTACCCAGAGTTTGCCTCGCACACATGCACAACACAGTTGGAGGTTTTCAGCACAGATGCATTCACAACAGCAAAAAATCCTCTGCATTATTCAGGGGAGAGGTGGAGCGGCCGGGTGCAGCAGACAGAGGCAGGAAGTATTACCTCCGCTGCGTGGATCACGTGATTGTCTTGATGACACACAGACACCGGTGTCGGCTCTTATCACCACAAAGATATTTTTGCGTCTGTCACATGTTTGAAGCGTCATCAACCCCCCCAACTTGCTCATGATTCACACATCGACTTCTCCTGGATTTCTACAGACATTATACCTGGAGGCCAGGCAGAGAAAGTCAACAGAAACTGCACAGAAACTGAGGAGTGTCTCACTTGGACATTTGCATTCACACATGCACCTCCTCTGGAGAAAATACTGAGGGACTGCAGAGTCCAGTGTACTGTATGTCTGAAAGCAGCTTTAGTGTGACATAGATGCAGTTTGCAGCTTAAAAACAATGAAGTTCTATCAGGTTTGGAGAACGACAGTATCTCAGGGAGCAAGATCGACAGGTTGACTGTGGTGGTTGCAGTGGAGCTGGGCCTGAGGGTGAAACACTCACTTTGTCAGGTGAGCTACACGTCTGCCCTCACCTGGTTATTCAGCTCTACAGGCTCTGAATAGAAGGAGAATTTAATTGTGCCAACAATCGGTTGTAAAAGTTGTGGCAGACAAAGTGCAGACACAACACACAGCAGGTAGTTTAAGAAAGTTCTTCATGTGGAGATCAGCAAGGAGCAATCAGATTCAGCAGGCAGCAGGACACTAACAACAGGTCATCATATCATGGAGGCAGGTTTCAGGCAGCTAAGCAGAAGGTTTACAGAGAAATACTAAAATGCAAAGATACAGAAAAACTGGATAAGACAAACAACAAGCAGCCCTCATTAGATATAGTATTGCAATTATTACAAGAGATACTCAATTTTTCTGGTTCAGATACTTCAACTCAAGGTATCTTCTGATACAGAGAACAGATCAGAGCTCTCTCGCTCCCTTCTGTCTTCTAATTCCAGAAATCTGTCTGTCTGTGGCTCGCACATCTCCAGAACCGCTCATCTTATCGGTTTCACACTCAGCATGTGTATTGTTAAGGGGGCAAGGAAGTGTAGTGTTGTATTTGGAGTGATTTGGACAGGTACTAAACTTGAAATAAACAGGTGACCAGCACTTTGCTCTATGTATATGATGAATATGACAGGTTCTCCAGTTCAGGGTTGTTCACAGTGAGTCGACCCTCACAGGACTTTGAATTAACAGGTGAACAGCTCTATGCAGGTCACTGCTGCAACCAGCGCCACCACAGACCAAACAAACAGCCCAATCCAAACAAACAGGTTTGGAAAGGCACTGCAATAGCATTTAAAATCTTCCGAGTTCACTGTAACTGGAACTCTTTGGATTACTTGTTGTTTTTTACTGTAAGGCAACATGAAGCTGTAACACAAACTGTATTTAATGTGGATTGTTCGTCCCCACAGCAGATGTCCAATAAAGTGATTGTCACGCAAAAAGATCGGCACTGACAGCGAGTGAGATTATTGTATTCCTGCTGATGATGGACATTTCAGGCCAAATACAAATCACGAATGGGAAAACACAACGGTAAATCACACAATCAAGTTTTCTTATTTGCTGTTTTCTTTCGTGCCTTGCCATTGTGTATTTTGATTTGTTGGAGTGTTTTCCCATTTTTTTGTCGAGTTTCACACTTCAGGGTAAGAATGAGCTCGGAGTACAGACGCTATCTAGTTGATGTGCTTTGGGCGTTTGCAGTTGTTGTAAGATCACAGACGCCTCCCTGTGGCACCTCAGGGCAGACCTATAGGTCTGATCCCAGGGATTACAAATCCCACCTGTTTTATGAACACAGCTGGAAAAGACATGGGCTGAAAAACATCTGGGCTGCTTTTCTTATGGTATCCGCCCCCTGTGACCCTGGAGGTGAATGAGCATTGAAAACCGATGGGTTGGATGTGTTTGGACAGAGCTGCCAACAGACACATTGGATGTGAGAGAAGCTTTTTCTGTTTGGTTAAAGGGCATTTTTCTAATTGTACAAAGTGCATTTTGCTACTGTAATAATGGTACAAATCTGTGAGGCAAATAGGAAAGAGAGAGCTGAAGTGAAAAGATTTAGGTGCTATAGTGTGGCTCAGACATTTTTACCAGCAGTGACTCCTCTATGTCTAAAGAAAAAAAACTTTTCTGCATTCTTCCAAAAAAAAAAAAAAAAAAAATGGAGAACTGAAAATGACATTTAATTACAAAGAGCAAAATAAAGCCAGGAGGAAAAAAGATAAACCAGTAGGGGGGGAGAAACAGCGAGAGAGAGAGAGACAGAGAAAGAAAGGGGGAGAGAGAGAGGGGAGAGAGGGGGGGACATTAAAAGCGATTTCGCAGTCCAGTGGTGTCGCTGGATTATCATGAAAATGAAAGCTACTGAGTCAGGGAGTATCAGGGAGCAAGGAAATGGAGCTGGGACAGATAACACAGTGAGGGAGAAGAAGAAAACGAATAAGAGGACGAGTGTAGAGAAGGCAGACACGTCTGTAAGACAATATGAGGCAAAAGTGCAAGAGAAGAAAAGAAAAGGTAAGAAGACAATATATATACGACACACAGTGAGATTATGAGTGCAATAAGACACAAAAATGAGAATCACTTCACCCCATAGAGAATAATCAGAGGTTTCTTGAGAAGTAATATCTGTAATACTGTTTCAAGAAAGACCAGCTCAGCTCTGAAATCATTTCAGCTAAAGAAATCATAAAAGTCCCTTTTCCTATGTATCAGGCAGAATTTAAGTAGGCTGGTCGATAATGAGCAAAAGTTGCACTTAAAACATCTTCTAGCATTTACAGCAAATAAAACGAAATTAAAGTGTTCGGATCTGGCATTTACTGAGAGAGCGAGAGAGAGGGACTGAGAGAGAGAGATGTCTACATAAGAGGATTTATGAAGGTATTGTGCGCTGGCTTAAGTGCTGTATGCTGACAATATTGCAAAATGTTGCAGATGCCACTAAGATTGGACTTGACGGGGAAATGTGGAGCTCCTTGGTCGTGACACACAACGCAATAAAATAAAAGAGATTTCTTCAAGGTTCTTTAAGGTTTAATGATTTTCTGCATTTTTTTCTCCGTACATTAAATTGACCCATGAGTTTGTTTGGAAAATACCACGTTTATTGTTAAGATAGATTCACTTTTTAACAATTCTTATCATCAACACGGTTAATTCACAGGAGACAGTGAGGTGACTGTCTCTATGATATAGCCACAGGGTGTTGGGTGGAGAGTTTGCAACACAGATCCAGAGGAGCCAAAGAGGTCAGACAGAATCATTTTCTTTATTTAAAAAGAGTTTCTCTAACCTTTATCCTTAATATTGCAAAGCAAATACACCCCCTTGGTAAATTTAAATATAACACCGTAATAATAAAAAATTATATTTTGCAGTGGCTCCACCAACCAAAGAGACGGTTGCCCTTTAGTTTAGTTTGGTGTCTTTCATTTATTTCCAATCACCCCAAATTTTTACCAAATATTTATATACTTTCCATGAATGAAAAAGGAGCAGGAAGAAGAAAAATCTTGAATTATCTGCCCCTTTCGTATAAATAACATAAATACAGATGACCATTACCTTCCTCTGATGCCCTTTATTTACACAAATCACTTTACAAAAGCCATCATCATTACTTACATGTGACTCAATGAGTCTAGAGAATCTCACAATTTCACTCCCGATACAAAAATACACATCTGCTTTAATAAAGCGTGTATATATGGACTAAAGCAGACTCAACTATACTTCCCTCTGTGATTCTGTAGGTTTTCAGGTAGAAATGTTTAAGCAATAACAACTTTTTGAAAGTGAGATGAGATTCTCTCAAATCGGTAAATGTAAAGTTGTAAAAAGCAGCTGGTTGTCTTAGGTCTACTACTCCTTCACATACTCCCCACCTTCTCGACATTGAGACTGCACATGCTACTCTAACTCTACCTTATTGTGAAAATATTAGTCCGTCTGTGATGAAAGTAAAAACAGCAGCTGACAGGAAAGAGCTGAAGAGCTGTTAATCTCACAAAAATCTCAGTGGTGCCGGCCATGTTGGGATTATTGGAGGAAAGGTATCTGACTTGTAACCCTGTCAATGGTGTGGATTAGTCTTTATATAATGAGATCTGCTGTGGAGCCACCAAACAGGTTCAAAACAACAGCAGTTGCATAAAACACAGCAAAAAAAATAATCCATATGAAGCCATCATTACACTTTACATGTCAGCAAGTGTATTAGAACATTAAAGCTTTGCAGAACTGCCAGAGGAAAAATTAGTGATTGCAAACTCTGAAATAATGAGGTTTCATAAAGATAATTCTCCTGGAGATTACATCAAACATCCATCGTCTGTACTGCTTAACCTTTAAGGGTTGCGGGGGGGCCCAGCTGACATTGGGCAAGAGTCACCTGGACACGTCACCAAAGCATCATAGGGTTGATATACAGACGAAACTCCACATCACAACTATGGTTAATTAAACGTTAATGAATGAGTGTAGTTATTAATTGGGTAATTAAAATTAAATCTGCATGTTTTTGGAATGTGGGAGGAAGCCGGAGCACCACGACCAAACAGGGAATTAAACCAACAACCTTCCTGCAGTAAGGCGACAGTGCCAACCCTTGTGTGGCCCTGAATGTATATAATGATGAATACAAATCAATAGAAAAAACTATAATCCACTATCAATTAAAACAAAAACAACTTTTGTAAACCAGAAACTTTACAAAGTGGACTTGATTCTCATTAATAGCCTTTTTACAACTAATGTCCCATGTCCTGCAAACAACTTTTTATAAGATCTTGTTGTGCCGCTCAGAGGGAGAAAGTTAATAGAAACAGTGCTATGCTTTATCTCTAAAGCCATTAGAAGCTTTTGCTCCCAGGAGCCTGACTTCAGTGACCATAGATCAACTCTGTGCTCTCGTCCCTCCTATCTTACCAATCACGTCGGATCAGCATGCCGCTGTCTTTTTCTGGCTCGACTGGCAGGGTGGGCAGACTTTCCTCTGCATGTCTCCGGTGATGCCACGGCAGCAAATGATCAATCACCAGAGACAAGTCTTTGGGGACCCATCGGAGAGAGGGGGGAGGCGTCGGTGGTCTGATGACGTCTAGTTTGCATGCCGGGTGGCAAGCAATGCATCAAAAGATGACAACTCTCCCATACCTTCTTAAATAAGGGTGCTGCGACTCTTGCTGGCTGCGGCTTAACTTTAATCATTCATCTATATAACTGTTGCAGATGTCTGGCAGCAGCAGACGGGCCGCCATGGATGCGCGGGAATATGAGAAGTGACGTGGCGCTCTTGGCTTTCTCATTTGTAAACGTGTAAACATATATTTGACTCAGATTGCGAGATGCACAAAAGTGCTCGTCCTCATCACCGCCACACCCTCCTCTCCTCTCACGTTTCTCCCTCTCTTAGATTTATGTGTTGAAAGAGTTTGGGATTCATCGAGGTTTAGACCAAGCGAGGACGGTTCGGAGGAGGTTCTGGGTATTCAGGCTCGGGCAGCATGAGCGACGTGTTAAGAAGCTAAGTGACAGTGATTGATGCCCTCTGCGTTTTGCAACTTATCAAGCGTATATACACACACTCGCTCCGCAAACAGCAGAAACATTTGATATAAATGAGGAATCAAACAAACACAAGGGACTGGCAAAGAAGAAGCAGAAGAGGGGGGAAAAATCTGCATAATAAATAGAAGTGATAGAGGAGGAGGAGGGAGAAGAGAGGAAGAGAATCCCAGTGGGTGAAGCTGAGCTTGAGAGACGTCAGTCGGGGAGGGATGCTGGGACACATGGGCCTGTGACGACTCCGACAAGTCACCCAGGCGGGAAAATAAAGCCCGGCTTCCTCAGATTTGTTTCCAGTGCTCATCAGTAGGAGAGCTGCATGACAGATGGACTGGCACTGAGCGCAACGCGAGCGTGTCAGTTACTCACCATAATAAAGACCTGCTCTTTTCCCTCCATTCGCTTCCCTTTTTTCCCCCCCACCTGCAGTCCCTCAGCCCACAGCCCATTTCATCTCATTTCAATCTGCCTTCATCTGTGTCCTGAGCTTCCTCCTAGAGGTTAGAAACTGAGGTTTGTACATTTGAATCATTACCTTTATAAGTTACAGTATACATACTGGAAACTTTTATATTTTGTCATATTTTCCTGCTTGATCCATTCCCTTGTCGTTCTTATGTTCATTGATTTGTTCCATCCTTGTTTATTTCCTACTTCCTTTTTTTAATTCAGTACCTCAATACCTTCCTTCATTCTTTCCTTCCTCCCTCCCTACCTTCCTTTCTTCATTTCCTACTTCTTTTTGTCATTCAGTAACTCAGAACCTTCCTTCCTTCCTTCTTTTTGTCATTAAGTCATTCCACACATGAAAGGAACACAATTCCTTACTTCCTTCTTTCCTTCCTCATAGTTTAGTCCTGATACTTCCTTCCTTATTTCCTTGCTTAATTTCCATCTTTTCAATCTTCCCTCATCTAGTTTCCTCCTTGCTGATATCCTTTCATTTCGCCCTTTACATTACATTACAACTACTGCCAGAGGCTTTCCACCATCCTTCCCTTTCCTCCTTCTTTTTGTCATTAGTTCCTCATCAGTTCCACTCATCAGTCCAGCCATGAGAAGACTTCCTTCCCACCGCCCTCCTTTCCTTCCTTCTTTTATTTCCAATTTTTTTTGTCATTCAGTTCCTCAGCCATTCCACACATGATTTCCTTCATTTCCTTGATTTATTTCTATCGTCCCCATCTTTCCTCATCCATTTTCCTCCTTTCTGATTTCCTTTAATTTCTCCACCTTATCCCTTTACATTACAACTACCTCCAGATGCCTTCCTCCATCTCTGCCATCCCATCCCCTTTTGCTATGTCCTCCTCTTGTCATTCTTCTTTCTTTTCCAGCATCAATCCATCCATCCACAAATTAACATCAGCAAAACTTAAACCAGCTCCTGATACTTCCTATGTTTATTTCTCCCACCCCTCATTCAGTCAGAGCCCTGACCTCCCACCTTCTCTCCCTGGTTTGGGAGTCAGCAGACCTTTGGGATGCGTTTGGATGATTAAACAGAAGAGGAAAAGACTAAGCGTTTCCGTGTCTGCTCCTCCCCTGCTATGAAGGATGCTCTCCATGTGTCCGCCGCAGCCTGCGAGCCCAGCGAGGCCGAGCGGGTTATTCATATCGTCTTCACCGGGGCTGATGGCACAGTTAATTGGAGAGAAAACGGTGGGAGGTGCCACTGAATAAAACCCCTTGGAGATGCTGACAGCAGGGCATGACAACATTCCCCTGTTCACGTCAAGGTCATGCACACACACAAAAACACACACCTGCTACTGAGGCTGAAGTGACAAGGTCGCTGCAGCTTTATTTGCATAGAAAGCACAAGATAATCTCCAGCGCGACTTGATTCTTTAACAGTGATTTAATAAACATGCAGGGGAATCGTACATTATATTGTAGATATGCAGATGAGGCACAACATATACTCATGTGAGAACATAATGTACAGTTACTTTTCTCCTCTCTTGCCTTTAGGATGCCTTTGCCTGTGTATAAATCACTGAGCTTCAAGGACGCAGCGTTGGGACCCCTAACTGGGATCTTTCACATCCACCATCTGGACACAGAAAACCAGAGTGCTGACCAGCGGACCTGCTCTCATTCTGTTCCTCAGGACGCAAGATGTGGGTGTGTATGGATATCATAAATCCATCGACTGCTTAAGTGTGTACCGGACTTCATTTAAAATCCGGGCTGGAGAGGAATAGAATTGGAATATAGCAGGGGTGATATTCTGAGAGGGAATGAGAGATAGAGTTGGAGAGAGAGACATGTACAGGCAAAAAGAGAGCGAGAGAAGCTGTCAAATGTCTCTGCTCATCCAGAACTGTCCGAAGCATTCGTTCACACTCTCCCTCCCTTGCTCTTCTCCCCTTTGCTCGACCTCCCCCTGAGACAGCGGTCCTCCATCATTCGCCTTGGTTTCACACTCCGAGACCCAATATCAGAGCAGATATGAACAGAGATGAGAAACACAGGATTGTCTTTCCATGGAGAGCTGGTGTCCACTCACTGCAGTTCTATTTGTGTCATACTATCCACTGGTGTTAGAAGAGCTATATCTCTCTGTCTGTCTGACCGCCCCACCGTCTCTCCACCAGGCCGAAAAAGATCACAGAGGACAGCAATGTCCCTCTCTTTCTCCAGTCTCAGCTCATTGTCCACAGCCAGATGTGCACGTATACAGGTTAACACACCCGAACATCATCCATGACCGTAAAACCCACACACTCACTGTACAGTCAAATAAACACGTCTGTGCGGAAAGATGGACAAAACCAAATTATACAAATCCTCCTAAAGTTCAGAGGCTGTAGGGAGGGACACAATTTTATTCACTGGATCAATACAGAATTTATTGATTATTTTCCTCCCTGGATCAATGAAGACTTTATTTATAATTTTAACAACAATCAAAAAAAGTCTGCCCACAGATACTGATTAATTAAAATCAGAACTGTTAACTCTAAATGTTGAATTGAATTCTGTTCAAAAAATAATTATGCCTAAAACAATGACTTACTGTAATTAAATACATACAAAATGTCAGTGGAAATTTATTTGAACTTTAAGTTCAATGCAAAGGGTCAATTATAAAAACGTGTTAGTAATTGAACAAAAGTTAAACTTATACATAATTATAGACATTAAACACAATTTATCTAATTAAATCAAGATATTTAATGTATTCACAATAACTCAACATGCTAGAAAACACATAAATGTGACCCTTTAAATTGAACATATGTAATAAAGTTACATGGAAATCTGATATGAAATTGAAATACATAAGGTAAATAAGATTTTTTGTCTTTGTGCAGAGAAATCTTATTTTACTATTGTATATTCATTTTGTAAAAACACTTTTTAAAATTATATTCTGTATATTTCTCTTATCTTTATCATCCTGTGTTTTCTTACTTACTTAACTACTTTATTTCACTACTTTTCACATGAATAACCGCTGTGATGATAAACATCTCGAAGCAAACTTGGTCGAAGGTGAAGCAAGAGGTTGGTCCATCATGTCGACATTATTATGATGAACCATTATTATCTTTTAAATGAACTGCGTTGTACAAACAATGAGGATAAATCCCTGTTACACTTTCTTCACTTTATTTTGCTGATCTGAGATCTGTGTGACTTCTGCAGAGGAGTTTACTCAGGTACCAAGAAACTCTGAAGATTTGTATAAAAGAAAATGAAAATGTGGCACCGCTATGATAGCTGCATTTGTATTACTGTGCTGCTCTTATTCACACAGCTTGTGTTGATTTAACATCGATATAAAAGGTTGTGGACAGACCAGGACTTGTGACTAATAGTCCGGCAGGATCTGTGGTTCAATTACCGCGTGGGGCAGCTCTCCTCTGTCCCTGGGCAAGACACTTTGCTGGAATAGCTTCAGTAAAACACACACACACACACACACACACACACACACGCTCAAGTACACAAACACTGCACAGCCTTTATAAATGTGATGTCACTGACCAAAGGATATCAACACTGATACATTTCTCCTCCTGGATTTTTTCCTTAAAGATACGTCCAGAAGAAACATATTGGAGGATTGGATATTGGCACTATCTAAATGAATGTTTTAAGGCCGCCGGGAGGCACGGCTCTACGCACCGTCTGGGTCTTTAAAGACTGGGGACCGCTGATGAAAAGCTTGGCCAAAGCAGTCTATCCACAATGAGTGAGAAAACACAGGAAATGAACAGTGACCTGTGAATTCAGTTCCAGCTCTTTCTCAGAACTCTTTTGAAAGTTAGTGGGTGGGAATTTTAACCATCTTCATCTGAATTCACGGTTTCACTCAGCTGGCAGGACTGCTCCTTTGTGATTTTGAATCCAAGGACTCATAATGTGCATCACGAGCAAACAAACTTGATTTAGGGAGAGCTGTCAATGACATTTTGTTCTGTTTAGCTCGGCCTCAGTTTGTGCTTTAAAAGGCAAAACAGCTCATATCGACAGAGCCAGCTCAGCCTTGGCATTCACAGGGAGAAAAATGAACAAAAGCATGACAAGAATTTTCAGACGGGGTCCAACCAGTCTTTCAATGACGAAAGTGAACTGACATGACACTTGTGCACACACACACGCACGCACACACAAACACAGACGTGTAAATACAACATGGGTCTAAAGATCTGGCATGTTTCCAGAGCAGATGGGTGAGTGGGGTTTGAGAGTGAGGTTGAGGCTGGTGGTTAGGGGGAGCAGGAGAGCGTCAATCTGTCATTTCTAACAAGCCGGGAGACTTGGAGCCAGGGCAGGTCACAGACACGGGAGACAGACACACACACACACACACACACACACACAAACACGCCCCCGTTCCACGTCCTTACATATGCGTCACATTCCAACTGTGGCATTCCTGCTAATTAGAATACAAATTAATGATCCAAGCAAAGCAGACATGCTGCCTCTCCCTCCCTCCAGCCAACATTTAGCCTTCCTCACGGCTGCACCTTCCTTTTTAAATCCGTTTTCCCCTCTGTGTTTTCATAACCACATTCTCCTCCTCCCAGACAGATGAAACACAGAAATTGTGTCCATATGCACAAACTTTATGTCAATATGTCAGAAAACAATTTGCTATATATTATTTTTTTAGGTATCAAACCAAAGCTGAAGCTGGGTTGAAGGTGCCATGTCAAAAAAAAAAAAAAATCTTCATGATGGAATGTTTAGGAATATTGGTGAAAAAGCTGTGGAGTTCAACTGCATCCTCCCCTGTATCTTTTAAAACGTTGCATCCTTTGTTTCTCTTACATCATTCCCCCATTAGCATTAGCGTGAAATCAGACCGTGCGTACAGTAACATGAAGAAACGGTGGATAATTGGGTGTGTAACTTGAACAGAAGGAGCGCTGGTAGTTCCCTTGGAGCTCTGCCGCTGAATAAATTGCTTGTTTCTGTGATTGTATCTGTTATTCTGGGGCAAAGTCAAAGAAAATAACAACAGCAGCAGCAAACTCAATCTGGCAGTGCTCCTCAGCAGTCCAGGACACCTTGCCCATGATGCATCAGCGGAGGGCTGACCTTGAGTGCTCGGCATTAAGGTCAGGAAGCATCATTAGTCCTGCTTCCCCGCTGCAAGGCTAAGAATAGGAGCACGAACACAATCACTCACTCATCATCTCCATATATCTTTCTGTTCTTGCTTTGTTCTCACTCTGGTTCATTATATTTTACATGTCGGGGATTTGCTGGAAAGACTGAAACAATTAAATCTCCCCCCACTGTAATACATGTGGGCCTAAGTGGGATTAAATGAACAGCAGAGCAGCTCTGCATCGAGTATCATTATCTACACTGCCAAATCGATACGCAACATGAATTGTATTGTCTCTCCCTTATTTAAAACTCTAATCAAATAACACAAAAGAATTTATACATCATTTTTCTAGTTGTTTACTCCGGCTGCTTCTTACAGATGATATTGTATCTGGTCATATATTGGCGCATGCACCATATACCTGCAGTTACCATTTCTCTGAAGCAGTTTGCCAGTGAATAGCACCACTTTCCGTTATTCAAATAAATAAGTGAAAACTGCTCTTTTGTGTAAAATGTGCTGCAAAATAACTTCTTACTTGACAGGAGCAAAAAACTTGTTTTTTTTAAGCACATACAAATCACCTGCCAGTAAAAGCCCACACCCTGCATCTCTGTTTCCCTCTCTTCAGTCCCTGCTGGGGCTCTGGCTCACAATCAATACCTTTCACCGCTAAGCCAATCTGCAATAATAAAGGCATTACAGACAGGGGGAAAAGAACACCAAATCTTATTAAATATAGGGAATTGGTCTTTTCCGTTCTACGTCTTCCTGTCTCTTGTTGCCTAGGTGAACAGAAAGCCGCTCCATTGGACAGTCTGGCAGCGGCTAGATTGGTTCCTAAATGTTCCGGGACGATCAACAGGCTCAGGACGGGTGCCGGTGTTTGTGGGTAACAGGTACAGTTTGGAGCTCAGCATTCTGCTCACCTCTCCTACTGGCCATGTATATTTCACAGGATTGTCTTTTATATTCAGTCTGTGGCTCAGCGGTGCACTCATCTTTATTTCATTTCATGGCATTTTTTAATTTCAGCTGAGATTTTTTCTTTCTTTTGCCTCCCCCCCTCTTTCTCCACCGCTGCCTCCATCCTTCCTGACAACCCCCTCTGCCGACTGAATCAGTAATGGCATTATGCATCTCGCAAGCTTTTAGCAAAAACAAACTCTAAGTCCGAGTCTGATCTCTGCCTTCACTTCACTGAGCCAGGAAAAGAGGGTGATTCACATTGTGAGCATCAATGTGACACGTGCCAATTATTTTGTCTCACAATGAGTAAAGATCTGCAAACAAGCCACTGTGGCAGCTCTTTCACATTGGTTTACACTCAGAGAAATTACATTTCATGGGGAAATTACAGGAAAGGAGGTAATTTATTAAAGGCTCAAGCCTCAAAAACAATCCAATTATATGTTATCTTAATTTTCCTAATGCTGTTAAAGTCCAATACTGTGAGTAAAGTTCTAATTTTCAGCTAAGTGACATGTTAGAAGGGGACGATGGGAGGATCAGTGTTGCATGTGTTAAAATGAGAAATGTGGAGCATCTTCTTCAGCTACACTTGAGTACAATGTCAATATGACATGTAATATGGTCAATATGGTAATTACATACCAACTGTGATAGGTAGGGAAGTATTATTTGAGGAAAAATATATAAATTATTTTATTGTATCAAAATATATTGGGTCATTTTTATTGATGCATTAACATAAAAGCAGAATTTGCATGTTGTAGCTGTCTGAGGTTTAAATAAAGCAAGTTATTGGGAAGTTTAATGTGGGGCATAAAGTGGCCTCAAGAAGTATTCAGACTCTTTACTTTTTCCACACTTGATTGTGTAGTTTATTCAATTTTAAATGGATTAAATTGCTCAATACCAGCCAATAACCTGTAATCACAACGCATCGATCAGGTCGGTGGAGCGGCGAGACAGAGGCCAGTTATATGACTCACTTTATACTTTTTTAGGATTTAAAGAAAATAAGGAGAAACAATTTCTGGTATAATGATACAAACATTTGACTCTTTTGGGAGATCCATGTCTGATGAACACTGATGGCACTGCTCATACATGTCATACATCAGCAGCAGGGACAGGGAGACTGATCAGAAGGAAGAACGCAGTAAAATACAAAGAGGTCCTTGAAGAAAATCTGCCTGAGGGTGTATGTGACCTGAGACTGAGGCGACGATCCACCTTTCAGCACGACAGTGACCCAAAGCAAACGGCCAAAACAAAGCCGGAGTGGCCCTGGGACAAGATTCTGCCCCGACTTTAACCCTACAGAACATCTGTGGACATCCAGAGGAGACTTGCTCAAGTAGAAACAAAGCTGTAATTTCTGCCAAAGGTGCTTCTAAAAAGTACTGAGATAAGTACTCTGAATACTGTTGTAAAGGAGAGATTTCAGTTTCTGAGTTTTTATACTTTATGAAGCCGGTGAATACAGTGGATATAGTAACTATAGCTGTCAGATATAATAATATAGTCTAGTAAAAAGTATATTATTTCGAAATGTAGTGGAATACGCATAGAAAGTTTTCAAGTTAAGTGTAAGCACCAGGTTGACAGAAAGTTGAGAGATGAAATGAGAAATCAAAACCATATTGTTACCTCACCCTCTTTTATCAAACCTATGATTCCAGTACAAGATGTGGACATAGATTATTCTCTCAGTATTCTTAAACATCATCCTCTCCAGAAGCATCAGAATGAAGACAGAGCTCTTCAGATCGTCTCATTACAGTTGGCTCAGTCTCCAGGGGACAATTAACCCACAAACACAACAATCTAAACACACTCTGTTAGTTCTGCCAATACACCCTCAAGTCACTGCAGCTCACTGTTTATTTTAGACACTTGTTTGTGGTCTTGGTAAAGCTGCTCACGGGCCCTCTGGACAATCCCAATTAGCTGCTAATTAAAAACTCTAATGGAGACATTTTGATTGTACCAAGTCGGTTTACTATAGAAGTGTACAAGGTGATGCAATGATTGTCTCAAGTTAGTGTTAGGAGTTCCTCTACCGAGCCAAAAATAGATGTTTTCCTTTGATATACTGTATTTTTGTAACTATTTCAGGATTTAACCTCTCAGAATGAAAGCTCTTTTGAACAAGCTATGAATGACAAAAAAGCAATGTCCTTAATCCACAGCAACTCCTTCAGATTGTTAATGGCATCAATAAAACCAGAGAAAGAGGTAGACGACTAAACCTGAATTAATGATACTAATGAGTAATATTATAGCAAAACCACAGGGGCTAATTTTACGCAAGTTATTCTTGGAGGAGCAACACAGGATCATTTCTCTCACATCTTCTGAAACAACAGGAAAGCACAAACCATCATATTCATCAGTTAGCATTGCTTGATAAAATCCATCAAAATGTAAATGCATGTAGCTTAAAAAAATAAGAAAACCAAATAGTGGAAATTGATCATTGATGAGACAATTTCAACTTCAAATGTTTAAACATTTGAATGTCATGCAAACATCAAACCCACCGCACTGACCATAGGGTTTGTATTGCACATTTGACATATACCGTATATGTTCATATATTATATACATTCTGTTAGCCTTGTGCCAAATAACGACCTTTTGTGATGCCTAAAAATAGAAGAAATAGTCCAGGAAATAGTGTAATACAAATCCGCTATTGCTTATACATATGAAAAAAACATCTGAGGCTCAAAGGATTGACACGTCTTTATCTGACATGACATTCAGTCTAATCTATAAAACAAGTATGAAATTATTTGGCTCAGAATGTAATCTCCACAACACTGGAGTCGTGAATGGGAAGGAGACACTGGGATTTGATATCGCAATAAAAAACAGGAATGAAATCATGAACTAAACCGTTTGGCAACAGAATCTAATCTTTGCTACATCAGACGAAGCAAAAGAAAATGGAAGGGTGGTATCGCAACAAAGAGCATTTGTTATCACGGATGAAAATCAATTCTAACCAAAATAGAATTCATTGTGGAGACAGCGTGTGTAAAGACACCACAGACACCAGCAGTGTGGGTAATATTAATATGGTCTAAAACACACATACATGGTTTAAAAGACAAATTAAATCCCAAAGCCTTTTTTAATCTATGTCCTGTAAAAGATAATAACTGGATCAGGTAGTGCATCTCATACAAAATTAAAATAAAGAAAAGGTGGGGGAGGAATGTGAATTACGGAATTGATATGGGTGACACAAGGGGGCTTGGATTAAACATCGGAGAAAATTACAAAAAACATTTATCAGCAACATTCATTTGTAAATCTCAATTTAATCTCCATTTAGTGGATGTGGCAATCTCCAAACAATACACATCCAGTTAAATACAAATAGCTTTGCCTGATGGGATTTTGTACAGACATGATAAACCTTGAGGCACACAATTACGCGGGAACAAAATTTGTGGACACGTCATTTTTGATATTACTCTAAGGTTAAGTCTTCAAGTCGATCACAAGAATGATGTTCAGGCCTGTAAACTAACCCATAAATTCTGGGGGTGAGTCATTTCTCCAAGTGAGATTTCACTCATTCAAGGTCCACACAGGGAATTTTGATACCAGACCTCTGCACAGGTATGTATATACAGTGGTACGTTTTTTTTTTTTTTAACTGTTGGCAGTTCTACTTTACAAGGCAACAGAGTGATCAATCTTTCACGGATATCTTTTTAATCTTTTTCTTTCTGTCCTTGTATGTGCATGCGGTTGATTTATGTGACTCAGCAGGCCGACACGATGGACACGAGGGTATCTCTCAACACCGTCGGTCTCTCAATACTCGGCTGTCTGATGCAGAGAGACACGGGATCACGCTGGCCTCCTTATCTTCACGACAAGAAAACATCCAACCACACAGGGCGACAGAGAAATGAAAAGGAAATGAATACAGAGAAAACAAAAAGAGTTTAAGGAGGGAACGGTGTAGGTGGGGGAGGACGGTGAGGACAGCTGAACCAGACTGAGTCTATGCAAGCTGTTCTAACACACCGTACTTTGCGGCAACCACTTTGTTTCATCTTGGGGCGTTTTCACAGCTGAGAGTTCAGACCAAGTTTCACGTCTTTGTTCCATTTCATGCATTTGACCTGGTTAGTTTTAGTTTCACATTGCAGTTCAGGGAGCGAATTTAAGTCTTTTGTCTTACGTATGTACGTTCTGTCAATATCACTTGCTTGGGCTACGTCTACATTAAGTGAGTAGTTAGTAGACAAGCATGTGTTTGTTACTCATATGTTATCAATTCCGATAGCAGTTTCTGTTTGAATGTAATATCAGCATGGTATTATTACCAGCATCACCAACTTCAGCTGCAGTACTCAACACTAGTTCGAATGCCCCAAATGAACGTCCTCTTCAAACATGACACCTTCAGAAGCAATGACTTAAAGCTGTCTGGGCAACTCAATTTCTGGTTCTTCTTCTATTGCTTAATGCGTCTCAGCCCGTCCGAACTATCCAAAAAAGGGTTTTTCACACTGCAGACATATGCCACATCTTTATCAGGAACATCAGCTTTAGGTCATTGTTTTTTCTCAAAGGTCGAAAATCCACAACAAAATTAGAGGAATATCGGAGACACAACATAACCAGACATACACCATCATCGATGGCTTACACACGGAAAACAGTTTCTTAGCAAATTAGGCACAAAAGAATAAGCACATATAATATTTAAAACTTTAAACTCAATTTGATCCAAACCAATCAACTAACTTGCTAACCACAGCTTACCAAAGCTGAATTGCTATAGCAAGATTTTTTGGTAGACAGCTTATCTAAATCTTAGTTCTTAGTTTTTGTTGAACCATTATGTATAAAAAAAAGTGGTTTGTTGTGTTTGGGACATTGTCACAAAAAGAAAAACATTGCTCCCTTTTGGATACAGATTTTTCATTGGAAATCAGCTCACACAGTAATTTCCAGAGAAGATATGTATCCTGTGGCATAAAAACCTAATTTATTTCAATATCAAGTGTCAAATTCGGTTAACGTAAAAAAAAAAAGCTGTTGTGTTTATAACTGAAATGTTTGTTACACAGAAGGGAACCAAAGAAATGGGGCAGTTAGTGGAGGATTGGTCATCTGGATCACAGAGCTCACAAATGAACTGGATTCACTCAAGCGATAACTGTCCCTTCAATGCCACAACTGTAGTTATTGAACTTCATGCACTCATGCAACATATTTCTCTCAAGCAGACATGCACTGGGAGCCTAAGGTTATGCTGTTGCCAAATTCTCTGTCCTGAGGAGAGGAGGAAGAGTATAATCAGCATTCCCTGGCTGGTCCTGCAGGGATGACACCGTTCTGCTGTTTCCCCTCCTTGTTTATGCTGCATTACATTGTTCACACTCTCCTCAGCTGAACACGGCCCTCTGCAGCGAGATGTCCAGCCTCTCGCTGGTGGAACATATGTGTCTATTTCTCTGTCTGTCGCTCTGTCTGCCACTTCCTACCCCCTCATTCTCCGCCGGTCTGTTTCTCGAGGTTCCACATTATGTCCCTGTCACTGGCTGGTCATGTCGTTACATGCAGTTTGGGGCCTGGTCCAAGTGTTTGCCAAGGGGAGGGTGACATCTGGTGAGCAAAGTGAACTGAGGCTTTAGGAAACTGGTTCCATCTGCGGGCGTCTGACCGCAGCACACAAAGAAAAAGCTTTTTCTTTTTTTGGATACGAGCATGTGTGACCCAACTGTGACTGTAAATGAGTGAAGAGGACTGCAGTCCCAGTTATCTTTAGAAAGGTCAAAGTCAGTCAGACCTCTGTGTTTCTTAGGACAAAGCCACTTTGAGACATAATGAGATAATGAGATGGGATTTTGGTATTACCTCATTTAAAGATTTCTTATTTAGCATCAATATTTAAAACGTTTCCTCAATCTTAAATCTTGCAAACAACCATATATTCTGCATTGCAGATCTAATTTTAAACATGATTTTGCATTCCCTGTTTTTCTCATCACCACAAAGTTACTGTATCAGGGAAAAAGTTTTTGGGGATAGTTTTGGTAAAATGTGATAAAACCTTCAGCTTGAGTAGAACCAATACATTCTCCTATCTTGCCCAATATTTGAACAATGAAATTGTGTGTTGGTGTCTTCCAAGAATAATTCCTATGACCATGATAAAAGTATTTTCTAAAGTTAAGGTTTGTTACTTGTATGTACTCAACTTAACCTTCAGGAAATATTGTGGTCATGGTAAAAATAACTTTTAGGAGATCATGTAAAGCAATCTGTACATGCTCTTTCACTACAAGGTCAAGGAGAGATAGTGATCATGAAGATGGGATGTGATTCACAGTCTCCAGTGTCAATGTAGGACATTTTGTTTGTCCAGCTATGCTCCAACCGCTTCCTTATGCAGCGTCGAGGGACTAAATCATGGTCACACTTCTTCTGTCACCCATTCAAAAGAGAGGAGACATAATTTACATGACCCCAAAAGGCTGCATGTCAGGAAGACTTGAATTTGGGTCATTTTAACCATTGCAACAAACAATGTTGATTGACAGGGTTAACATTAGAGATACTTACAATGCATGTATGATGATCAAATCTTCATCTTTAACTGTACAGTATGATTAATCATACATGTCCCTCAATTTGTAGTGTACATGGTAAATGATCTGTCCATTGTTTAAGGTGGATCCAATCATCAGGATTTTGTTAGACACTAGTTGACCATGCTTCGCTATTTGCTTGCAAAGCAAAAACCTCACCAGCCTTGTCAGACCGAGTGAGTGAACAAAATTTGTGGGCTGGTTCTACAAGGCTACTCACTTATTAGAAACTTCCTCTCTGACAGCTACAGCCCGTAAATATTATTCTCACGATCCAAATCTGTAATAACAACCAAAGCGTGAAGTGGTAAAATGCATGTCAAGGTCCTCTAACACACACTGACAGCTAAGCTCTGCATGAGGAGTCTAATGAAATTTGCCAATGCGAGGGATATAGATGTGAGATGATTTTCTCAAGTTCAGTTCGCAATGTACTCCTCTCCATCCTCAGCGCTAGCCTAGACTCCCTCCCCAGCAACCTCCTCTGGGCCAACTTGGATCAAGTTAAAGGAGATAAAAACTACCCTCACCGCCTCCACACACGCCATTGCTTCCCTCCTGCCATCTTTCTCCTCATCCCCCCCTTGCTTCTTCATTGCTCTGGCTAATTAACTAAAAACCAAGCAGAGATTTTATATAATTCAGCAGCGAACTGCCATGTCTCGATCCAGAGACACCCAGAGAGAAACATGGTGACGGGAGCCAGAAACCACCAGGACAGGAAAATGGAAAAATAAACCTCATTTCCACCAGTGCAGGAGGAGCTGGAAGCTGAAACTATGAAATTCTCCTCACATATTTTATTTCTTCAAGGGCTACATTTTAATCAGACACACTGCAGGCCGGGCATGACCAGTATCAAGACAGGGAAGCAGGGTACAGAGGAGGAAACGAAAAGAGCAATGCAAGAAGAGAAATGGGGCAATGGAATGAAAGATAGAGACTCGATTGTGAAGGTTTTGACAGGCAGGTGGCAGGTGAGAGAGGTGCAAGATGAAAGACAGTGAGAGGGAAAGATGGAGAAATAGACTGAGAGTTGCAGGAGATCTGTGACCAAATGGTTGTGTCGAGTGCCCGCTTCTCCACTGAAATCTCCTGACCACTCTCCATTAAGCTCGGGTCTGGCAAACAATATATAAAAAAAGTTTTGACATGGGGAAACAATCCATAAAAAACTAATGGATTACAAAAACTGCTTCAACAGGCATAATGTCTTGCTTTCATCTCAATAATATATCCCATGTCACTCCTAGAATCCTGAAAGGACAAAAAAAACGCAAACAAGACTCCATTATTACATGTCTGAAAAGAACAAACCCAACAGCATCAAATCCCTGACATCCGTGTTAGTCCAGCGGATCTACGCCAGATCTTTTATTTATTAAGAGAGTATGATTGCCGAGGTTCAGTCCGTACTGAGGCTTAGCGTACGAAGGTGGTCACCAGTCTCACTAGGTTACTTATGTCGTTTTTTCCCCTCCCACCCTGTCGCTGTTTTCCAATAAATTCAATGCATGTCTGAATTAATGCATTACAAGCCACGCTGGAGATATTAAAAAATGATAAAAACTAATCCCTCCTCCACATTCCCATCTGTGGCAGCAGGGTCTTCATGCTGAGCTGACCCTGAGCATTCTCTGCCGTCTGCACCATGAGTTATGATATTTGGTGTCACTCGGATTACGCTTTAATATTTCATACATGCACACAATCCTACTCTACACTCTTCGCCATGTGTGTCACTATTAATCACAAGATGTTGTGAAACATAAAGCTATGTATGTTACACGATACATGTGTGGACACCAAGAAAAAAAAAGTCATGCTGGTGCAGTATATGGAGTTAATTACAAACTGGGCACATCCCAACACACACACATACACATCCTGGTGTTTTATTTTGATTGTGCAACAATACAGTGCTCCGTTGAGTCTGTCTCTCACACCAGTAAACACATGTGAACACATCAGAATACACACCTCTCGCACCAAATAGCAAAAGTATGAGGCGCAGCGTGCTGTCTCCCAGAGGGAGCTGAGACTAGGCAACACATTGACCACGGGCAGCGGCGCCGTGCCATAACTGGTGGCCCCCGCCGAGAGCCGAGCTACTCATCATGCATGTATGAAACAAACACGTTGCCCATCATCGGGAGCCAAACGTCCCTTCTGATCTGATCTATTTCCAATGCTCGACTCTGCTCCTCGCAGCCAGGAAAAAGAGAGAGAGAGGGAGAGCAAGAGAGGGGTAGAGAGAGAGAGAGAGAGAGAGAGACACTGCTCACATCATGATGATGACTGGGGACTTCTCAAAGTGGAGCAACATCAGTAGAGCGATCCAAAGTAGGGCTGACCACTTCACACCCAGAATCCCCCTCTGCTGCTTTGTTTAAGTCTCACAAAAAGAGGGCAACAGCAACTAAACCCACTGAGTGAAGATTCAGACCAACTAATAATTGAATCGAATACATTACTGAAGGAAATAAACAAAAAAAACTCCATAAAAAGAGAAGAAAACCGCAGCAGTATTTTTCAGTCCGACAGTCACTTGCAGGTAACTGTTGCTAATGTCAAAATAACACCTGGACTGGATATTACCCATGCTGTTTGACAACTGACAGAAACTGACTTTAGCGTGACTCGCTCACTAACGTCTGGCAATTGTCTCTGCTACAGAGGTGTGTGCCTCTCCGACTTGTAACCCTCTTGTCACAGGTCAGTTAGTGACAGACAGGTACATCATTTCATTCAGTCCAAATAAAATGATTGGTCTTGTTTCTGACAGTCATGTGAAGGCCTCAGCCACCAGCTTTTTCAGTATTTTCAGACTTTATTGAAAATTGTCAAAGGACCAACTTACCAACCCTACCTTTAATCTTAATGGTAATGATAGCTTACCTTGCTAGTGTTTAGCTTAGTAATGTTATGTTGAACCTGGATGCCATCTTAGTTCAACATGCTACCTTGCTAAAATTCGCAAACTAGCACTGAACACAAGGTACAGCCGAGCCTGATGGGAGTTTTCCTTTTCTTTGGTGTATGACCAAATTACTGGAAACTATCTCATTTCAAACTAACCCAATGAAAACCAAAATTAATAAATCCTATCCTGAGGGGCCACATCCTCTGAGGATGAAGAAAGTCTGCACCAAATTCCATGTTCTATGTCAGTATGAACATAAAGTAATACAGCAATAATGCCATCCCCAGGGTCATACCAAAAACATTTGCCTGAATATAATGCACATTCTCTGGGTTCAATGGACTCGTCTGCACATCCGAATCAGTATACCTTGATCTTTCTATTAAATTTCAGTCACATTACAACCCACAAACATGGTTCAGACATTGGGGGAACTGTCTCGATTCTGCTTTGAGGTCCTACGTCACTCAGAACAAGGAACAATTGGACCAAAACCTTTTTTTTCTTCTTCTCGCTCAGCTATCATGGCTGTAATACCTCAATGGTAATGTAGCCCTTTGTTTATCACACCTCTGTTATGACAATATAGAACAATATACTCATGTACCGCATGTTTCCTTTTTTTACCTCTTGGTTATATACATGTGTTTCTGTGTGTACTTGCAGATAATTCACTCCATCTCCATTCCATGCATGCATGTCTGTGTCACATATATTTATGGAAAACACATTACAAGGGATATTTTCAAACTGATTCCTTTTCAGGCGTTATCGGCTCCTCAGACAATCCCTGTTTTTGCCCCCAACAGCTCGTCTCAGAGAGCAATTTCGACAGTCTCTCCATAAGGCCTGGTGAGTCATACACAATACCATTGTAATAATGGTAGCCCATTCATTGGGGTAGGCGTGGAGAATTAGAATGCTGTGCGAGTTTGAGTTCTGCACAGTAGAGCTCAGTTCGAGACAGAAATCGGGCCCGAGAGAAAAAATCTGAGAAACGGATAATGTCCCAAACACTAGAACAATACAAACACCGAGTTTATAATATTATAGTTCCTGTTTGTTCTCTATCAGCTTAGAAACAATTCAAAAATCTCTTACAATCGCTATCATCAACACCTCCTGAGCTGGCAGTTACATAGAGAGCTTTGATGGAGGCTGGATAGGGGCTCCGACCAGGAGCCGCAAGACCCTCTAGGGGCAGAGGCAGCAGCTGTCCACAGGCCTTCTCCTCCAGATCATCCTGGCAGTAAAATTCACATGGTCTGATGTGGAGCCCAATGTTCTGCTTTTCTGTCTGTCTAACCATGGTTTCACTGTCGTTCTAGAAATAACTTTTCCAAAGACATGTCAGGCATATTTTGTGCTCGTGTTGAAGACTGTTCAAAAACTGCTCCCTTAACTGTTTGTTTCCACTGCGCTCCAGTGAATTAATGAACTAAACCTCTCACATCATGGTTTAAAATGAAGTGAGCTTCCATAATGCCAATAACAGAGCAGTTGTGTGGCTGAGGTGTGATGTTAGTTATCTATGTACAAACAGTATTACTGCTATGTTATCCACTGACCCTCAATCAGACTGACTTTTTACTGCACTTCCGTTCTGACACATCATCTAAACTGCTGCCTGTGCACAATTCATCCATTCAGTAGCAGTATTACCTGAAGGAAAAAGAGTGGGAGGATTCACACCACAATTTTTGCATTTGCGTGCATTTTATATTCATTTAAATAATACAGTTTAAACTGAATAAAATCTAATTTATTATTATTAATATTATTGTTGTTTTGTCTTTTAGCAGTGGTGGAAACTACAAACATACCAATAGTTACTACAGTTTTGATGTATACCTTTTACCTTTAATTTTTACTTTACTTAAAGTACTCTATTCTACTATGTTTGACAGCTCCAGTTACTAGAGCTACTTTGTTTTTAATTACACTCTTCCAATGTCACTGATGATTATACCATAAAGCACCTCCGGCCCTCCCACAGGTTATATTAGCACAATAAGAAAGATAGTATACACAATAAGAACCAAATATGAAATGAATGGTGGTAAATAATAAAGAATTGGAAATATAATATGCATTGAAAATTAAATTGACAAAAAGTCAAGCAAAAGCTGTACATGAACTTGACTCACTCAATGGGGCAGTGCAGTCCTGAAGTTGAATGACAGTAAGTAGTGGCAACATCAACAACTCCATATCCTTAATGGTCATTCTCCATATTACGTATTTTTACCTTTAATACTTTAATACTTCATTGAGCTGATTATACATTT
This sequence comes from Paralichthys olivaceus, assembly GCF_024713975.1. Lineage (NCBI taxonomy): Eukaryota > Metazoa > Chordata > Actinopteri > Pleuronectiformes > Paralichthyidae > Paralichthys > Paralichthys olivaceus. The sequence goes on from NC_091094.1 coordinate 9,421,138, forward strand.
AAAGATTCCAAATGCAGGGCTTTTACTTTTAAGATAGTCCTTTCATACTATAGTTTTACTAACTTTATTTAAAAGTTCCTGAAACTTCTTCCACCACTGCCTTTTAGTTATTATCGGTTAAACAAGCTGTGCCGATGCAACAGTTACAGTATTCTGACATGTGGTGAAGGGTGTGGCTGTAACCTGACGTGCCAGATGGTTTCTAACACAGAACCATCTGGGAAGACTGTTGAAAACAGTTTAGAAAATGACAGGCGCTCTAGAAAAAATACTTGGCAGGTGATTGGACGAACCATCTGTCTATCACTGTCTATCACAGCGGCTGCAGCGAAAACATCCTTTTCAACAAGAGAAGCTTTCAGGGCTGTTCTTTACTCTTCCTCTGACAACTGATGCAACAGCAGCATCTACAATAACCTTGTTAAGAGTCACTGTTGTCGTTAATGTTATTTCTCGCCACCATCACACCTGAGACACGCTCCGAACCGCAGGTCCTCCCTCATCGGATGCTGATTTGTCCGGACCACCGTGGTTTGGCCATGAGCAAATAGCTGGGGGCCTGACAAGATGGATTCTCACTCCTCACCCTCCCGAGGTTAGGGTGCGGCAGTTCAGTCAAGAAAATGTTTTAAAGAAAACATTCATCCTGCTGAGGGTCGTGCTTTTTTAAAGTCAAATAGAAAGTTCAGCCTTCCTCCTCAATTACTTTCACACAGTGCTTTAGTGCTACACATCATTTCTGTATTCAGATTTATTTGGTTGGGCAGCCAAGCCCTGCATAATACCAGCATTCCAATAATCTGTCCAGCGAATGTGAAAATTGTCAGTATTACATGTGACATGTTTCATATGCAGGCACCACACTGAGTTGTATGTCTGTAGATAGAGCTTCAAGTCCTGTTTGTAAATTCAGTCTGTAAAATGAATGGACAAAAACCAGAGGCAACACATTTTGTATTATCTGAACACTGCCGTGGTGCGTTTAACATTTTATATTAGACCTTTCTACAACACAACAGAAGCCAAGACAAGACAAGAAGGGAGCTTCTTATTTAAATGATCAGCTTCTGTTTCTCCGATTTACATGTTTTTTCTTTTCCATCATAAAAGCTTCAACCCATCGCCCATGCGATTTGCACTAAATAACCATCTGGCATTCACACCCCTGTCAATCCAAACCAAAGCAAAACTCCTCTGGCAGCTGGAGACTAGTTTATTCAATTAATTAGAAAAATAAACTTGATCAGTGCACACTCATATGAGTACATTGGGCTATTTATACACTTTCATTTGTTTACAAGTAGCTACGTTTAACAGCTAAGACATGGTGTGATGTAAATGGAGGGTTCATCTACCTGGAGGTTAAATGGAGGAATGTCAGTCTGTCCATCCTTTGATTCAATCAACAACCACTAGTCTGATCCACTTCAAACTTTATGGCTGTTTTGCTAAGGACACGAGCGGCTGTGGCTCAGAAGGAAGTGTAGGTCGTCCTCTAACCACAAGGTCTGCAATTCAATCCCCACCTCCCACACTGGGCAGGATACTGAACCCCAACTTGTCCCTGATGGCTGTGCCGGCAGTATATATGATGTGCAAAAGATAAAAGTGCTGCACGCAGAAGCACTGTATGAATGTGTGTGTGATGTGTGAACTTTACAGTTTTGCCATCACACAAAAGATTTCCTCCATTAATTCTAGTTTAGAGACCTCTTCCTCAAACCGGTTCCAAAACCAAATGCATATGTGGCAGTGAAAACACCTCAGTTTTTCAGTTTCCTGTTCCTGCCCATATCTGAAGCTCAACCTCAGCTTTTAAACCCAACACATCTGTTCTGCTTCAGACTGGCTGTGTAAAAGTAGGTAAATGAGGTCATGTGATATATTTACTTTGAAGTGGCTGCTGGATGACTCCACTCTTTTCCTCAACACATCATCATGTTCCTCTCACCTTTATGTGGAAACTGTGCTTTTTAAAAGCACTTTGAATCACACACTTACAAAATAAACATCAACCCATATACTCCTGATTCACTCTTCTCTTGACTTTCAACAACCTCTGGTTATTTACAGTGACGCTCCATAGGACCAGTTGAGGAGGAGGAGTGGAGTGGAGATGATAACAATGCAGCAACCTACACTCACCCCATATGCACGATGTTGTCGTTTCCTCTGCACTGAAGATTACAGAAAACATAAAATCTTGAAAAAAATAATTAAAACTCTTGCGTAACACAGTTTGAATGCAAATTCACAAGCTGTGAAGATAAAGCAACATCGTCACATAAAAAACACACAAATGAGCAGTAAAATGAAAGAGGATCAGTGGTGGAATATTACTGCATACTCACATACACAAACCCTGAACCTATAAAAGTAAATGCTACATACAAACTGATGATCTGATAATAATTAGACTAACTCTGCTTCACAAATACATTCACTTTTGAAGTAGTTTGCAAATAATACTTACTTTGTTTAATGCAGGTGTTTTAATTGTAATGGAGTATTTTTTTTTCTTTAGTAAAGATCTAAACACTTTCTCACTAACCCTTCTACCACTAATCACTTTACGCACACACACACACACAGGCTGAAAAATGTCTTACTATGTGTGAATAGTAGCTGAGTGTCTGACCCAGGATCCCCTCTACCATCTGCACATCAAACATTATCAGGTGGATCCAACAGGAAATGGAGCGAACACTGGGAGCAGGTCTGTTTAACAGTGAGATCAGCAGCAGCTCTGTCCATGAACCTCACAGGTTCTGGATTCTCTTCTTCTCCGTGTTAAAATAATACCTTGGCTTTATCAATAATTTCAGACATAATTCTCCCTTTCTAAGAACTTCAGGAGCAGTCAAGCTGTCAGTCAAACAGAAGGTGTTTGTAGTTGGCGCTACCAAAATATTGGCTCCAGTATTCATTTCTGAGCCTGCTGTTTGCCTCGCGTATTATAACTGGATATCTATTGTAGAAAAGTAGAGGGATTATGATGCAATTATTGCACACACCTTACTTTATCCTCTTTAAGTTTGAAATAGAACATTTAAATTCAATCACCAGAGATGCAATTATATGTTATATATTAATGTCTGCTGTCGACGCTCGTGAAAAGCAGAACCCACACGTCTGTAATGATGTTTTATTTCACATTAGTCTAAAACATAGGACATGTTCACACATTATAATTAAATTCTCTTCCCTCCTCAAGGCCAATACAAAGCCTGGGGTGGAACTATTCACTGCACAGAGCAAGTGATGGCTTATTTTTTAAGTAATGGCTTGTCAAAAGTGGAGCATAGAGCCCTTGAAAGGGGAGAAAGCAAATTAATAAAAATGGATTGTTGCTTAACCTTAAGCAAACCATGTTAGAATTCATTAAAACACTGTATGAATCTGTGCAGGGGTTTTTTTTAGGTTAAAGAACGCTTTGATCTGCGGGAACAATTTCAGAGGCAACAGATATAGCAGTAATGTGATTGCTTCTGTCATCATGATTCAACAGATTACACATCTAATCGGTTTGTGAAGGGAGAATATAATTTGCACAGATTACAGACCAGTGGGGCCTCCTGCCTGTTGAAACTGGGCTGCTTGACGGTTCGGATGATCCACAGACGGACAGATGGATGGACGGAAAAGACGCAGCGAGTGGGAGGGAAACCACCAACCACCTGGTTTAATCCGTGCTGGAAAAACATCTGATCCTGCTCTTCTGATGGTTCACAGATTTTTTTTTTTTTGCTTTCCCCCCCAACAATGGTATGAATAAGTGCGTAACATGTGGGCACAAACACAAGGACACACAGCAACTGTGTTTCACATACACATTTTCCCGGGACAAATACAGACACTGCTGAAACGCAAAGCTATGCAGAATGCGAGAGACGTGATTGCAAGGGAAGTAGGACTATATATATATATAATGAAATTAAAGTGACTCAGTTGCTGTAATATCCCGGGGGTATACAGCTAGTTGTTTTATGGGGAGAGATAAGAGGATTTTGTCAGGTTGAGATGCCGGCTAATGCTATTGTTCCTACTGGGAGCATAAAACAGTAAAGACGCTTTTCACACATCTTTTCTTCTTTTGTAGTGCTGTTACTGTAGATATCGTTTCAAAGTACAAGGTGTAAAGAATTATGATGTCGCAGCATTAGACGTCATAGGCAGGAAGCAAAATTTGTTTTTTCGTATTTTAAAATATATACAAATGTAAGAGACAACCCGCAAAATGTCCTCATCCAAGTGCGTCAACACAAATTCAATTTTTCAGGGAGATATTTGAAAAATGATCTACACATTTTATTCTAAATTTTCAATGCATTCACAAAATATAAACAATGATGTAAAGAAGACGAGTCTGATCCTTTTCTCCCTTCGTCTCCTCGTCTTCACTTTGCAAAAACTCACTTATGCTCTCACACATGTGCTTCAACAGGCCTCTAAATGACTCTAAATGACCACTAAAGGTGGGTTTGTTCAAAGAGACCACCAGATTCAGTTAGAGACATAGTTAATGTTTCCTTCTCCTCTTTCACCCTCCGCTGACTTGTACCGCTCTGTTTTCTATCCTGTCTTTCCTTATGTTCGTCTTTCCCTTTCTTCACCGCGTCCTTTTCCTCTTCACTTCCTAATCCCTAGAGATAAAAGTGCCTCCACGTCAGATTATGTCAGCGAAATCACTGAGTCATCTAAACCTACGTGCTCTTTGAAAACAAACCTGATTCTTATCCTCCCTCACGCCTCAGAGAGAAAAAAGGAAAAACATCTAACTCAACTCCAAATGGAAGATTGCTGAAGAGAGCGTGGTTGATATAATCTAATACCAGGTTGAACCTGATGCTTGAACCTGAGTTGCACTCTCGAGTGGACGACGCACGGCAGTAGGAGACATGATTTGCATTCAATCTTCAGAATACCGAAGGTATTATTACCTGCCACAATACAACCTCACCCCAATCTGCCAGCAGCCTGTTTAAAAAACCCACACATGGCAAACGCCTCACAGTGTTTGGTGTTTGCAGACTACGTCGGCTACTGTTGGCCACCAGGCAGCAAGGGTCCCCACCCATCCGCCCCCCGTGCTCTATATAAGTCCTTACACTGTTCCGTGTGACGATTGCATCAAATTCTTATTTTCAATTCAGGGCAGGTTTTTTTTAAACCTTGTGAAAATAGCAGATTACAGAAGTCGTGTCATAACCTCAACCAGATTTTACAGAGTCAGCTTCTTTTTACAGCGATATTTGTATAGATACAGTTGGTGGTTTCTAATGAAAACCAGTCGGGGTAAAGTTATCCATAATGGAAGAGGAGCAGAGAAAGGGAGGAAAGGAACAGGAAGGAGGAGGAAAATGAAGGAGTCAGAGGTGAAGAAGAGGGAGGAGATGGGGAACATGGTGAAAGGTCATGTTTTTATTCTCTTTCATTTCTGGCTGAGGCCAAAGACACACTGAGTACAGATGCTGTGTATCTGCTGGGACAGACTGTTGTATTGTGTTGCATTGTATTGTGTGGTATTGAATTGTATTGTGCTCTGTTATGTGTTGAGGATATAATATGTAGGCTACATTATTACTGTCCAGTGTAAAGCAATCAGGAAAACACTCGTGCACAACAGCCAAAAACGAGTGGGTGCGCACGTACTCGCGCACACGCACGCCTTTAACCACAAATAATCAGCAGCTGCTGCAGCCAAACTACAGTTAGTGCGTAAAAAGTATTTTCCACAACGATGCCGAGATAATTAAACAAGCCACGGGCTGGTTTGACTTCTGAAGAAAAATTAGAGGAAGTCGCTGGGAGCGGAAAAAGATAGATAGATAAGGAGGAGTGCGTAAAGTGGGAGTGAAAGCGAGACAGCAGAAATCTGCGCGTCTGGTGATCGGACAAAAGTCGCTTATGCGTTTCTATTTAAACTAATAAAACAAAAATAGAGCCTAAAAAAAATATCCCCCTTTACAGGAGTTTAAAAAGCTGCTATTAATCTATACAAGTTTAAATTAAGTTCCATAGAAGGAAGATTTAAAAGAGACCCTGCAGGCACAGTGATATAAAACAAACTACAGAATAAGCAGGTCAATCTGGATGTGGTCCACCGGTAAAATATGTGAAACAATAGAAACATTTTTATGTTTTTCAGAGGAGTGATTTCTAGGAAACTGAACCTGACAGAAGAGGAAAGGTGCTTTTCTCTAAAAGCTTGTATACCCAACATCTCTGGATGTGAAAAGATATTTTTAAGTTTCTTTTTTTTCCTCAGGATGAAAATAAACTCACCTTCCGTAGGATCCACTGGCAGAGGAGAACTATGGTCCAACCGAGAACCTGCATGTCACCTTCCTTTACAGCGGACCACCCCGATAAAAAAAACTACACGTCTCCCTGGATGAACATAAAAAAGACACAACGCGGAATCCAAGCAATCCCAAGAGGCAGGCGACGCGTAAAAAGTGTTGGAAAAGGAGAAAAAACAGGCGTAAAGTGTTTGTTCAGTCAGTGTCACAGTGGGTTTCTGCGGACAAACTTTGCGCGGTGGCCTCAGTTGCTCCGGTCCGCCTCATGTGGCGCATCCATGGCGCTTGTCTCCGCTCATGCTGGACGTGTGCTGGAAGTTTGCGCGCAGACAGTTTGGGAGGTGGAGGCGCAGAGCGGCTCTCACTGAAGATCACCAATGTTTTGGGAAGCTGACTGGTGGATTTGAAGAGATGAGATCTCGCTCTCACCCCCTTCTCTTTCCCTCTCTCTCCTTCCTTTCCCTACCACCCTCTCTCTCCCTCTCTCTCCCTCCATGAGCGCGTCACGGCGCACAGCGGCTCACGCTTACTGGCTACAACACTGACCAACACTGCGTGGAGATGATTTAGTCCTGTCGGTGATTAGACGAGAAGGTGACTCTCTACCTGGTTCTGAATCAGAGAGGAAGCATTAAAGTTAGTGCAGTGTAACCACAGAAATAAAGAACGTGGTTGACTTACAAATAAAACAAGGTCAGTCAATTAATTGGATTGACAGAAAATGTCTTGGCTAATATTTTATTATAAACACATGTTAAAGTAATTGTTTAGACAAAGATGGCAAAAAAGATCTTGTGAAATGTGGGTTTTCTTTGTCATACATGATCATACATGATAATAACATGATCATTAATGATGATAACATGATCATACATGATGATTGTGTTTGGGTTTGGTTGGTTGGCCGTCTTTGAACTCTGAGAATTTGTTTGTATATGAAAATTCTATTATTTTTCATAATAAAGTATTTCATAATATTGTATAGCAATAATAGCTACAGTACCATTTCATACCAGCTCCAAGACATTTTATTCTGAAAATAATCATAGAGAAATTAGATCTGTAGCTTTACATGTGGCTATTCCATCCATCCATGTATCCATTATCTATACTGTTTATCCTCTGAGGTTCAAGGTTGGAGCTGGACAGGTCAACAGCGTATCCAATCAAACAAACCTCCATCTGCATGTCTTCGGACTATGGGAGGGAAATGGGAGAGCATGCAAACCGGGAACCTTCTTGCATAGCTGACAGTAATAATTACTGTACCACCGTGCCGCCCCTCTCCCAATTGTATACAATAAGATTAACTACACTTCTTGAGCTGACGACCCAGGTTTAACATTCATATATTAGGCTGTGTCATCTTTAACGTCACAATATGTGACTCTGCCCCACTTTGTGGCAGCTAAACGTCTCCTATACACCAGCGAATGGAAAACAATTATCATCTTACACAGAAACATGAACCTGCTGCTATGAAGTGACTGTTTGTGATGGAGGCCAACAGCGCCAAGCTAGCCAGACTATAAATTCCCAGAAAAACAAGTTTGAAATATTAATGTTGCAAGTATATATTGGGGCAGCGTGGCCCCACATCTCTCCCTGATGGCCGGCCCCGACTGCCGCCTGCCCGACTGTGCCACCTTCAGAATGAACTGATCTGGGATGCGTGGCATTTTCGCTTGCTTGTCTTGCAAGTTTTGTCTGTGCGGAGATCAGTGCATCTGTCTCTGCGCGTCTGTGTGAAACTGTGAATCAGTCGTACATCATCGGACTGAGTGACTGACAGACCTCTCTTCTATCAGCATAATGTCCGTCTCGACTTTCTGTCAGTGCATGATGAAGTGTGTCCCTTCTTCATAACCGTCTGTCTGAATGAGTGACTGACCAGCCCGTTTGTTTCTTATCCGTACTTTGTGCTTTCTACCGGCCTCTCTTTCTGTTCTTACACCTGTCTTTCCAGTCGGTGGCTATACCAGATATTTACAGCACATTATATATTTAGTACACCAACTGTTCTTCTCTCTCACCAAAGAGAATTCAATTTCCAATTGCATGAATATGTGTTTTTGTTCTTTTCTCTTTCTTTAAACGTCTGCTGAAGACTTATATAAACAACCGTTTGGCCTTGAACCCTGAGATATGGATCCGCATATCAACACAAACATCGCCACACTTTCTACTTCAGACAGGGGGCGTTCTCGCTCACCTGTGGCATCTCCTCATACTTCCGCTCTTGCACTGATGAGGTCAGTTTTAGTGGCTGCTGGCCAAAGTGCACATCACGTTGATGTGCTCAGAGCTGCTGGAGTCCAGACCGGTAGCTATCCCACAGAGGGAGATGAGTGTCTGTGCTACTTTGTGGTTTTGTGTGAAAGTATATATTGTATAATAGCAATCTGTTACCGCTCTTTGACATGCAGACTCTCTGCAGTCTGTCCGAGGCTCTCATGTGGGTGAGAGTGACACAGCACTGCCTCCCTGCGAGACAAAGAGTCACTGCAGGCGAAGAAGAGCTGAACACCCTGTGTTTCTACAAGGGCGGGAATGCAGTGATAGGAGGATAAAAATATAATTATAGTTCAGGGTTAGCTACAGAATGATGCTCAGTAAGTCTGCAGAGGACTGGATGACCACAGTGCTAAAGCACAAACAGCTGGTCAGACAGAGGTTTCTGATGAAATACAGTACCTGCCAAAGTAGAATATGAAGTGTGAACCCTTTGCACCATCTGTCAGCCAATGTAATCATTTAAATAATCTGTCAGCAACAATAGAAGAGAATACACACCAATATTAAGTCCCAGTTCAAATCACATGTGAGGGAAATATCACATTTCTTTTAGCAGGAGTATTCAGAGTGACGTCTCAGAGGATAAACCTTTCCTCCTGGCGTCTCCTGGAAATAATGTTTACATGTAAAATGAGGAAATGTTTTAATATAATTTGTTGAATTACAAAATGTGCACAGACAACTACTCTTCCTTACAATATTCAGTCTATAACCATATAAAGATAAACATGTCCCACCTCCTCCAACTATTCAGAGATGAAACCAAATATCCCGGATTCGAATGTCTTCATCTCGTACATTTGGAACCAGAGTTTGCACAGTAGCGATCATGGAGTGGAGCCACTGTAGCGAGGCTCCTCTGATAAACCCCCTCAACCAATCGTCGGTCAGTCTCAGATGTCAATCATGACATTTCCAGAATGACAATTCCCTCCAAACATATTTGGCTAAATGCAGCACTTTGGTGTCTGAATGTTAACAGCACGTGCCACATAACTACAAATCCATGTTTGATTCTGGCTGTAGACCATTGCTGCACGTTACACCCCTACATGTTCTCCTTGTTCCCTGTCTGCCTCCTCACAGTTGACTATCAAATTAAAGGCAGAAAAAGAATCATCTTAAAGTGTCTCATAAAAAAATGAATATATACGACTTAATGTCTCCCTGATTATGAAGAACAAAACACTTCAGAGTAAGTTACCACTTTGGTTTCTGTCAACCTTACAGCTGCTGTAAATCAGTGTGTTACACCCATTGCTTCATCTTCAGCCGACCATGAAACTCTGTCTATCAAACACAGCGGGTCTCAAAGAATGTGACCATTTCCCGTTCCCATCACGGCCCTGCGTTCAATCTACTGTCTGTGATTTGTATGGCCACAGCTTTGCTCCTGCTGGAGAAGGGATGCTGAGTGCAATTTCTGATTCACATTGGAAGTGGCAGGTGAATTTTGCCCAGCTGCTCCCCTTCTCTGTTCCACTTAGCGGCGACGCTGTTGTTCCGAGTCTCCTGGTCGCCAAATGGTTATAGTAAATGAATGAACATGCTCCGAGCAAGAACCGAATGCATCTACTTTCACAAATATTATCCTCACATCACGATCTTTTTCCCTCGAAATGTTGAGAGAAACTTTTATCATTTACAAAACTGCCTTAACGTGTGAGAACAAATTACAAGCATGTACCATTAAAGACAATAAATTACAGTCAAGACTAAGGGCCTTAAGTCGTCTGCACACATGTAGCCATTAAAGCACTTTACACCATTAATTCTATTTGATAAATTAAGCAAAAAGCAGGTGGAGGAGAAGGAAAGCAAGGAGATAAAGAAGGATGTGTGAGGAGGACAACACTGTGAGTGTGATGGAGGAGGAAAAAGCAGATAGTTGAAACAGGAAAATGAGAAAATGAGGAAGAGTAGAAAGGGAATGGAGAGGACAAATAGGCTGCGGTGGTGGTGGTGGAGGAGAGGAGGGTGGTAAAGAGAGGCCAATACTGAAGAGGAGGAGCAGAGAAGTGGATGAGCTATAATAGGGAGGAAGATAAGGAAGTGAAAATATTAGGAAGCTGGGGTTACACAGAAAACAAGTCAACAGGAGATGTGTGTTTGATTTGTAATTCAGTGTAAGATTTGACTGATATATATATATATAATGATTACTGTTTATTTATTGACTGTGATAACAACTACTGAGGTGAGAAGATTTTGGAAAGAAATAACCTGTATCACAGAGACGTCGTAAAGAAAAACCTGCTGTCAATAATCAAACACAAGCAGTCAAAACTGACAAAGCACAGTATTAACAGAGTCCATGTGTATCTATGTAGCCGAGGTAGCTTGAGTTGTAGTTTTTTGAGAAGGCAAATAAGCAGTGACGTACCAACCCACTGCTGCTGCAACCCCTTAAAGGTCTCATTTGTAGGATTTAGGGGATTTATTTGCAGAAATTGAATATAATGTTCATTGGTGTAATGTGTTATCACCTGAAGCTAAGAACTGCTGTGTTTTCGTTACTTCAGAATTAGATTTTTCTAATAGCATGAGTAGCAGGTTGTCTTCCATGGACTCTGCCATGTTGCACGTAATGTTTCTACAGTGGCCCAGAGTGACAAACCAATCACTGGCTCTAGGGCAGGCCTCTCAAATCTTTATGTTTTATCCCAAACACAACATACCTGGAAATGCAAACTGGTGAGAGCACCCCTTCCCAAAATGGTTGAAATATGCAAACCCATCACTAGATGCTATTGAATCCTAAACACTGAACGTTTACCATCTGTCTACCATCCACTGTCCAGGTTCTGGGTTTGAACCTCATGGCTGACAAGAGATCTTCACTTTGCATTTTCTCCGGGTTCCTCCAGTCTAAAGGCATGAAGGCTAGTTTAATCAGCTAAGTTGTCCATAGATGTGAATGTGAGCGTTGATAGCTGTGTGTCTCTATTCGTTGGCCCTGTGATACACTGGCGACCTGTCGAGGGTGTGCCCTGCCTCACGCCCGACGTCAGCTGGGTTGGGCTCCAGCCCCCTGGACCCTTAAGGATTAGCAGGATAGATAATGGTAATGAATCAACACGATCTCAGTGCTCACACATGTCATGTAACAGTGTCTGTGGAAGGATCTATGATGCATGATTGACTGAACAGTTGGAATAAAAAGAAATTCACCATCACTACAGAATTAAGTATCTTATCTTCTTAATGATGTAAAACATTTACTCAGGATAATTATTAGTAATTATAAGCATGCCAATCGACAAAGGAAAAATATAATTAGCTTAGCCTTTGACACTTTTCGAAAGCTGGAATATTTATTGCTAAAAATAGACGGCTGTGCAGTCATTGCAAACATGACAGCAAAAAGAGTGCAGAGAAAAAAATGTGGATGAATGACAGATTCCTTGCCACTGCATGAAGAGCTCTGGTACATGTACAATTACACACACACACACACACACACACACACCTGCTAACACATACATCGAAACGCCGATCCTGCGGTGTCGAACTCTGAGGTTAAGGAACACAATGACGAGAGGTCACCTGGCAGTAATGGAGCCTTTTGTGTGTGGAAATAGTAATTTCCCTGTGTAGTCTCGGGGTTTCACAGATATGATATGAAACCCTGTCATTTTGTTTTCCTTTCTATCGATTTCAGAAAGGAGAACGTGTGGAAGGCATGGAGGACGAGAGGGGTGCCGGAGTGGAGCACGGGCGGCGTGTCTGTTGTGGGTGTCAGGACTGAGCCATTGTCATTCAGATGTTTTGTTGTAGGAAGGGAATTTGAGAGGGGAATAGGATATGAGCGCTAATGGGGAGCAAAGGGAGAAGTGGAATAATTGGATTTGATTACGTCTGTCTGTCAGTGTGGGACAGGATAATATGCGGCTGGAATTATTTTCACAGTGTCACAAGGTGCATGTCTCATTGTGAAGTTGGTCCATTGTGAAGAACTTTTTACAATGAGAATTGTCTCAAGTTAGATTTTGGCAGCGCGGCTCTCGGGACGTCGATCGGTCTTTTAACTTCTTTGGTCCAATCACAACTACGTGGTGAAATCGCCATGACAATACGAACATTAAAAAAATGTATGGTTCTAAAAACATAGCTGATCGCTTAACTTTTCCTTCTATAGCACCACCAGTACTATTTGTGCTTTTCAGTTCTATCAATGTTGAGAAAGTTCTGCATTTTGATGTAGACATTCATGTTTTCCTTTGTATGTACTGTAATAATTTTGGTGATCCCCAACTCTACATGCAGCGCCACCATGAGGTCGGAATTTTCATCTGATTGTTTGTGATGAAAACCAACATCATCTGTAAGGCAATTTTCTTTTGTTTGTCTTTTGTTTCACTTTTTAAAAAATCAATTTTTCTCTTAAGAACATGATTTGAGTAATATCAAGCCACATCCACATTATTTTGTACAATATATTCTATTTTGTATGATAGATTTTATGTAAATGTTTTCTATAATAATATATAATTCATTTATTTCATTGAACATTATTTGCACAGTACTTTTTATTTTAATTGTGTATTAATATTTAATGCGACAACTGAGTGTTACAGAAAGCTAAAGTACTGAAGTCTTCTAAGATTGTTTTTGTTTTTTATGTACTAAAAAAAAAATCATACATAAGAATAAAAAAATAAAAAAAACTGCAAAAGCACTGCAACTTCCAACTTCACTTTGTGAGGAGTGTTAATTAGCAAATGTTGGCATCCTAACACACTAATGTATCTGGACTTTAACATTTTCATCCTGAGCCTTTTAGTATTTGGTTTTAAGTTCCACTGGGGCTGTGGTAAATACATGTGCGGCTGTAGACTGTGGGCGTTAAGACCAAAACACCATTCAAAGGTTCACTGGTGGGGGCGTGTCGCTTCAGCTATAGGTGAGATATGAAAACCTCGGACAGGTCCACGAGTTTAAAAGCGTTCCAGACCAAAACACACCGTCATTTTCAATAGAGACAAGAAAGTGAACAATACTATGCTTTTACTTCAACCCTCTGAGTTGGCACAACTGCTGCATCACCAGCCTGGTTTTATCTATTTGCTAGATCCAGAAACCTCTGTCTGTCTGTCTGTCTGTCTGTCGCTCACAATTTTCAACAACCGCTCATCTTATCGGCTTCACACAGAATTTGGTGTGATTTGGACACATGATATGTTCAATGTTACTTTGAATAAACAGGTGAACAGCTCTTTGTGCAGCAGCGGTGGTGCAGCGTCAGGGCTCTGCTGACTGAGTCCAGCAGCTAGTCTTTATTTGCCGCAGCTCAATAACTGTAGGTCACTTTTAAAGGTTCAGAAAGAAAACTGCAAACAGCATCACCACAAAACGAACAAATGGCCCATGATAAACAAGCAGGTTTAGAAGGGCCCCTGCACTAGTTCAAATAAATAAGAGAACTAAATTTGAGTGAGTGAGAAAAGTCTGTGTTTATTCATAGACTTGGGCTGTGACTTTTGAAAATGTTGCTTTGAACCATGGCTGTTTTCTTCTGACATAAAGAAAGAAAACTCTGAAACAAAAATGCGTTTCTTTTTCTATTTACCTTATTTACCACAGATACCATCAGAAGTTGTACAAAAGGCCTAAGGATGGCCATGAATAAATGAAGGTAATGCTTGGACTAAAGATAAAACTGGAATACAAGCAGGGAACTGATTGTGTTTGGCCTGAAGGCATCTGTGAATGTGTCTAATGTTGAAAGCACTCTCCTAACACTCAGGTGACCTCAGGTTACATCGATGATGTGTCCAAATGCATCAGATGACAAACAACATCAAACTCATCTGTCAACACATCCATCATTTTAGACACAGCCAGGCTGCAGAAAAAAAGGGTAAATACATCTAAACATCGCATTGATCAAACATAATCAGATTCCTCTGTCTGACTCCACCACACCACAGTTTCTACACAGCTTATATTTGATTTCAGCTGTTTTAGGTTCATGTTGTACTGTGACGTTATGGATAAAATGTCTGGGGCTACAGGATCCTTATAATGGAATCACTTTACACACACCGAACTCACACATACACACAAGCATCAGACTTTACAACATGAGGTCATCTCTCATCACTCATGCGGAGACATTTCACTTACTAAGGAAAAGTCAGTATTGAAATGCACGTAAACATGTAAGAGTGCTGAGGAACCCACGAATTTAATTGACCAACGATCATTAATGAAACGGGACGTTGCCACCATTTGTACGCTGCATGTTAGCAGCGCTCACAAAAAGGATTTGTGAATCTGGCCTTTAGCCGAGCCTAAGCCTATCAGGCATTTTGGTTTCTCTGTTTGAACCAGCCCTAAGCCTGATGCAGTTAATGTAAGGTGCACTGAGTTTGTGTTAGCCTGTCCATGAAACACATGGTTATTGTTTATTTTACGATTACAGACACGTGTAAAGTAAAAAAATCATCCCAGCCAAAGTGACTGACCCAACCCGAACCTGAATATTATTTCAAAGCTTTTTGTCCAAAGCTGGTCGGGATGTCTATGCTTACATCTACGAGCTTCTATTATGTCATATGTTCACAATGAGCCATTTGTTTCGTTAGAAGGAGAGCTAACATGCATATGAATATATATAGAGGCTGATAGCTGGTAGCCAAACAGCTAAAGAATCACCCAGTGATACTGATGCATGAATTAGGCAGCTGGTGACATGAAAAGTAACTAAATCCAAGCTCCATAATAACTGTGATGACAAGCAAACATGTCATTGGTCTTTATATTGGACATACAGCACATTTTCATTTCCTTTGTTTATCTGCGCAGCTCCTCACAAACACTCATTTCTATGAGTGAGAGCACCCCTGCCCTCAGCGCTCTACCACACACAAATACAAACACGAGCACACAAACGCACAGGACGCATAAAGACACAAATAAATGGAGACAGTCGACTGGAGCCAGTTGCACCGCTGCTGCTGTTGGAGTGTTGTTGTATCAGTAACCGTTGGAGATAAAAGCCCCTTTAAGCAACAATGGTTATAAATTACCGAAAATAATCTGGCAGCCAGGGAAGCATAGAGGGCCTGTCAGCACTCTGCAACCCCCCATCTGTCACACACACACACACACACACACACACACTGTAACAGCAGCAGCAGCAGCAGCAGCGTGCATCTGCTTCCATACCCCCCCGCCACTATCCCCACCTTATTAAGATTCATATCCCCCGAAAGGTGACTTCTTAGTCGGGCACGGTGACAACCCTGCACTCCTCACCACCTTGCCCCACATGTTTCCTGGAGGTGTAGGCACAGTGACAGGTAGCTCTTCACTCCCCTGAGCCCTGGGCAGGGGAGTAGAGGTGGAGGTGTGTATGTGCATGTGTGTGTGTGGCTCAGAGGGTGGGGGGGGTGTATCAGAGTGGTATAGGTGATATGCAGTAGGATTATCAAGTCAAAGATGCCCCCTGTAGATAAGGAGTCCCTGGGGAGAAGTGGCTGTCTGAGAACACTGGGAGCTGAAGTCTCTCTTTCGCTCTCACTCATCCTCTTACTACCTGTGTTGCTCTTGCTCTCTTTCTGTCTGTCCTGTCTGTCTGTCCTGCCTGTCTCCTGTCTCTCCGGGCTTATCTACCTCTCACCTCCTACGGCTTGCCATTCTCTTTATTCACTGACATACATTCTCCCTCCTCCTCTGTCGAGCACTCCGTCTGCACTCTAACAAATGAATCAAGCCACTTGACTCCTGATCCGCCGTGCTGGTAAAGCTAATTCTCAGTTCCCCGCAGCAGCCATACCGAGGGAGTAAAGATTTCCACTTAGTTTAGTTCCCTTTTTTGACGTAACCTTTTTCTAAGAGGTTGTAAGTTCCCTCGTTGTTTGTTCTTTAATCACTACATTTACACCCTTTTCCACATCCAAAAGATGTTTCTCATTTGAACAATTAGCACAGAAGAGGCAAAATCTTGCCTTTAATTCTAGAGCATGTACTGAACATGCAGTGTCTCTCAGCTTATCTAACAGCATTATTGACAGGGATGGATCTAGGATTTTTCAGGGGCCAGGAAGGAGCCAGAATTTATACAGAGGGCCCAATTATACGTCCAATATCGATGCACATTGCCTGAGTAAGGTGCATATTTAAGCCATTCCTTATTTACTTTTAGCTCTATAGCTTTGAGTAAAGCCACACATCATTGAATATACTTTGGAAACTGTTCCGACTGAAGCATATTACTTAGCTTAGAAAATAAAACACCGTCATGAATAATTGCGTTTTTTTGTTGGCATTCTTAGCAAGTGAATAGTTAAAAAGACTGACATGACAGGGGGCACTTTAGAGGCATATCAGAGTTCACCTGGGTCCAGAGCCCCCCTGGCACCACCCCTGGATCTGCCCCTGAATATCGAGTCAGAGCGAGAGTTATGATAGTGACAGTTTTGGTTGTTTTGTCTCAGTGTCTTTTTCCTTTCTTATTTGCATTATCTTGACCATAATTCCTCTCAGTTTTAACAAAATACTTCTATTGGTTGTGACATTCTTGTACTCAGGAAGCAGTGATATTAAAAAGCAAGAATAGAGCGGCCACCAGACACATCATATACAAGATGAACTCAAATGAACAACAAGCCCATTCAGACCTGGTATTGATCAGTGATTTCACTCAGGACAAAGTTTGATTAACTTAGGTTTTGTTTGTAAGCTTCTAAGTTGTCTGATTGTTTGGTATGGTCGATTATCTACGTGTTTTTGAGCCTCTTACACTCTAACTTACATTGATATTATCCAAGTGGGTAAAATGTTATCATTAGCAGTTGACAAAAAACTAAACTATTAAAAAAAAACGAACAAATTTTGCTTAATTCATCCCTTTTCTAAATTGGTTGTTAGTCCTTTCACTATCTGTGTGGAGTCAGCGGACTCTTGTTATCTTCACTGGTGAGGCCCTGCCAGACCTGTTGTTGCCAAATGTTCATATTCACCTCTCCCTCGATCAAGTTGACCAGACTGTCTTATAGCTGCTGCTGCTGGCATCTCGTCATGTTGCTCAAAGTGGAAATATTCCCACCACTAAAGATGAGCATTTAATAGTCTGTGTGGCTGGAGATTGTTAGCGGTGACAAGAAGAAAATGACAGAAAAAGTCAAAACGTGTCTGTATGAGACACTCACACAGACTTTTTAAGTTGTTGAGTTTTAAAATCACATGACGGCAGATTTCTGACATTTTAATTAAACCTTTTCACCAGAAAAGACAGTTTCATCAGGGTGGACATCGACAGTGCTCCCACAGCTCATATTATTTGTGTTCACAATCAGGTGATCTCAGTCTGTGAATTTTACTTGGTCACATGCAACAAAGAATGACTACAAAGCTTTGTTTGAACATCTAATGTGAAGAAAGAGACTGTATAAAAAGACGGACAATGTGTCTCCACTTCCTCCTGGTGAACACAAATGAAGCCAAAATATCACAGATGCTGCCATTTTGTGCTTTTGAAGTAATTTAGAGGCAAAAGGGATCGAGGTCAATACATTTGCTCGACCACTCAAGACTCTCAGTTGTCAGTCATGACGTTTTACCACATTTTTAGAGCATCAAATAAACAACCAAATCTGGAAAAATCAACACTCGGACAAATCAGTACAATAATCTTTTTTGAATGTGTTGGCATAGTTTACTTTTTAGCTTGGTCCATGTCCAATCAACTAACATGGTGGAGGCAGGGTTCACGAACTATACTGCAGCCAGCCACCAGGGGGCGATCAAGATGAAATGTCTTCACTTTCGGGGAGCCGTCATGTCCTATATCTTTTTACACAGTCTATGATGGAAACCCACTTTAATTCAGGGGTGTTCACTGTAAACCTTCCATAAAGCCACTAGCAAAGAAAAGTATGTTGCATCTGAAAACATGGACGTACATGTATAACTGATCTATAGAGTTTTGTACAAGGGCACTTGGAGACATGTGCCCTTCCACTGCAGAGACACCAATTCCTTGGGACCAGAGAGACACTCAGAAATGAGAGAGATCAAGCTGAGAGACTGAAGGTTGGTTGGTTGGTGAACCAATCAGATGGGGTGTTTAATGAGGCAGTCCAAGCACACAGGCAAGGCTAATACCTTCACACCAGGCTGATTAGTGTGAACCTCCCCTAGGCTGCCAGCTAGAAGCAGGTCTAGGTGCCAACCTGTTCCTCATTATTACTCTTCATGCAGGGAGGAAAGAAACTATTTTATAACCTCTTTTTCCTGCACTTTAAATGCACCACTCTGCAGGGCTTAGGTTATTTCAGTTTTCTTTGCTGTGGCCAAGTGGATGCTACGCTTGCAAAAAAGCTTAGCGCTTAAAGCCAACATGTTACAATATATAAGATTAACAAAACATAAAGTAAAATCATTTGTTAGAAACTTTTTGATGCTTTGGCATATTTGCTGCTGTTTGACCTGGTTTAAACTTTCAGACAATTTCTGTGTAGACTTATTTGAAGCTAAACTGTCTTTACCAAGCTACTGAATTATGTTATGCTGTGTTGTGCTATAAAATAAAAATGTTTTGATCAAGGACCAACTATGGAGTTTTGATTTCTACATTGAGTAATTCAATTAACTAACTGAAGTGGCCTTTTGATCCTCCAGTGTCAGACTACGGACAACATCTATATAGTGAAGAATAATAAAAGAACAACAGGAAAGTGGAAGAGGCTAAAGTTAGGAGTCCGTGTGAGAATAGTCGACCACTGTTCTGCTACAACTAATTAACACCTTGAGAACGGCAGCGTTGACCTCTGCATGACAGTGTACTGCGAGGTCCACATGATAACAGCTTCTTTATAAGGAAGGCTCCCTGATGTATAGTGGTTGAAAAAGGAAAAAATAAACACCCGCTGCACATTTACCACACAGTGGTACGTATAGCTAACAATGGTATAGCTGTTGGCTCCTCACTATTTGCAAAAATGCTTCTGAGCCCTCAACATGATATGGCACAACCAATTAAATGTGTTTGCAAGCCATGAGAGGACAGACGCCTTTGACGAGAGAGGAATCTTTTTTACAGCATGAACTTTACACCTCACAGAACAACCAAAGACGGAATCTAAAGCACAGGAAAGGATATGAAAGCTGTTCTTTGCAATTAGAATAAAATCTTGTTTTTGTTCATCAGCTACAGTCATTTGTCAGCATCTACATGAAACACTGTGTTTACATGCACACTAGTATCCTGGTTATTATTATTTATTATATTATTAGGTTTTTGAAGTATTACGTTATTGTGTTTTCTGCATTCCAGATTCCAGTATCCTGGATAAACCCTTTATCCTGGTTTTGAGTAACCTGTAACAGTAACAGCACGACACTGGCCAAAGCGGCGGACATGTCCAATTGCTGGAAGTAAGGTGGATAAGCAAAATCCACAACGTGATGTTGGAAATTAATAACCCACTATAGATGGCATCATTTTCAATAGACACCAAATAGGAATCACAAGTATCGGTATAGGAAACAAGTGCAGTTATTGTCGTCAGGGCAGGGTTTATGTCACCAGCAGAGTTTCACACCACAAGAAAATTAAAATTAATCATAATCGACCCGAAATAGAAGCCCAGTTAAAATGTCAAAGCTTTTGTTGCTAAGTACCAACAGGACAACCGTTGTACAGAGAAAGCAATTACACACAGAGACACAAACAACCGTCTTGCCAAACACTCTCAAACTGCACGCACACACACTTCATTAGCATGCCGCGTCCACAAAGTGGGATGCAACGCTCATGTCCTGTCCTTCATTTTGAGATGTGGATAGAACAAGGTAGGGCAGGAGATGGCAGCCTAGCTGGGATGGGACTGTGGCTCCTAATGAGCTCCTTGTTGGCATCCCATCAGCGCAGAGCTAGGTTTTCCCCTCTTACATTGCATTCTGGGAGCTTGTTAAGAGACATTACCTTTAAAAACAGTCATCCAGCAACAACCATCCCCTCCCTGTTACTGTGTCTATATTATATATTATTGTTATTATAAGACATGCCTTCTGTTTGTCTCTGCCTCAGTCTTACTCTTAGTCGGTTTCTCTCACCCTCCACACAAGCCTCTTCCCCTTCTCGTCTTACTACGTCTCCCCTCCACCCACCTGTTGTTCAGGCATTTTGCTCAGAATTTGGATTCCCCTGGAGTACAGTCAGATGGTAGCAGTGGTGGCTTTACTGGGGAGCAGATCCACAGCCTGCCGTGTGTAGAAGGGGTCAGAATGACAGGAAGTAAGGGAGGAGGACAGAACGCTGAAATACAGGAAGTGGAGTATAAGCAGAACGCATCTCTACTAATGTATCGGCCAATGAGTATAAATCAGAGGAAGGGGAAAGGGGAGGTCTTAGTGTTGAAAATGTCTCTAAGAATGTATTTAAATATATTAAAGCAAAGCATCATATTATATACTTATATAAACTAATTTGCATGTGTACAGCCTCTTTAAAAAAGGCCAAGACACAACCTACTAACCTAACACACATATTCACTCACAACAGTGACATATCTTCACCTGTGGTCCATTTTTGAACAGATCTACTCACAAACACGTTTATGGTCCCAGTTTATGAAAGTATTCCCAACCTGTGAGGTACGTTTTAAAAGTGCCACATGGAAACAACATGTTTATCCTTCAAAATATACAGATTTACCTAAATGTTATTTACAGTCTGAATCTTTTCCACTGGACGTTGTGACTTCTTCTATTGGATTGATCAGAATTCTCACATACAGTTTACATAATCCCATTGTTGAATTATAAATCCTGTGTTTATTTACCTATTACTAAGTTTTTCATTTTGTTTATTTCCCACCGACTGGCTTCACTGCACATGCAGCTGTCAGAGGTGGATTTTTTTTTTCCTTTGGCGCACCTAAAGTTTTTCTATTTTTACTATATGTGCTGAGGTACAGTACTTTTGGAGAGTTTTTTCTAAAGAGCTCTGGCTTGGTTGGAAGCTGTGGTTGATGTTTGTCGGTGAAAACTGGGGAAACACTGGATGTGATGTTGAGCAAGAGACAGACTTGACAGGTTTATACTGTTTATCTGGTTTAACCACAGGAATACCACACAGCAGACTGAACGATGCAGTAAAAAATAATTTAAAAAAATGTATATTTACTTTACTAAATTTAGTTATTTTAGTTTTGGTTTCACAGATTTGCTCTGTCATAACTTGTGTGGTGGTAGCATGTGATTAATATAAATTGAAATACTTGGAAAAAGAAGTCTTACATGTGGTACACGTCACCCTATTCACTTGTTCCAGTAATATGACCAAACTGCTGATATTTGAACTAGCTCTGGCTAGTAGTGTTTTGAGAGAGTGTGATTTCCCAGGAAGGAAAAGTGCAGTTGTCTTTGATGAAAGTAATAATCTGCACATAGATTTACGTACTTGCCGATGGCCAATGCAGCATTTTCTGCAGTATCAGAGGCTATTCTGTTTCTGGTGTCATTAAGAGAACCTCTTTTTTTTAATCTTATGCATAATTTAAGGAGCATCACCACTCCACACAGATCTGATGTTTCCGTCCACCACAGTTTTTCATCTCTTAGTCTAATGCTTCATATGTTTCATGATTTATTCTTCATATCTGTTTTACTGCTTTACAAGATGAGCATTAACGTTTTGAGCAACATGTCATCTCGGTTTTTTAGGAATTATGATTTAACTATCGTCTGACATTTTATAGAGTTAATTAAGACAATAATCAGCACATTACAGAACAATGAAGATAATTGTCGGTTGTAGCTGTGATTCAGTTTGTTAGTTGCAGAGCATCAGTTTGGGTTGTTGTGGTTAATGCTGATTAATTTGTTAAATAGAATTTAAGTGATTGATTTGATTCTTAATGGCTGGATTTGAGCTTTATCTAAAAAGAAAACAAAAATAAAAGAGGGAGAAGCAGAAAAGAAGAGACAGGACTGTCCACCATGCACAGAGCTGATCTTTGAGTATACACACACACACACACACACACACATATATATATATATATATATATACACACACCGTGACATTTCCAAGTGGTCTCCAATGTAGAGACAGCACACCTGTTTAATTAGCCGATAATGGCCGCACTAATTGAAGCTGGCTAATTTCAAGTCATCATGAACTCGTCATATACGACACCAAAGGGATTGGATCCACGTAGCAGGAAATATTCACTGATAACTGCATGCTGGCTGGAAAAGAGAGGCTCCCCCTGATCAAACCTCCGAATCACATCAGCGTCTCTGAGGCCTCAGATTAGAAACACGGTATCCTGTCGATTACCATCAAACAACGTTTCATTTATTAACACTGGGCATGAGAAGATACTGCTTAAGATTATCGCAGCAACACTCGAGTGAGCAGCTGCTGTGTAGATACAAAGGGAGATTAAATAAATAGATTTATTTTTATGTCAGCGTGGTAGTTTTTTTTTCCTGCTGCAACACTGTAATGAGCAGCGTTTTGAAGCTTGGCTGCAGGTTTCGGTGGAGTGGTCTGAAGGATTGTGAGGCACTGGACAGTGGAGAGTTGTAGCTGGGGAGAAGACACAATCCTCTCACACCCCCAGGCTTTTCCATTATCCCACTCTTTCTGGATCATATAACACAGGCTGTGTGTGTGTAAGTGTGTGTGTGTATTTGGCTGTGATTGTGCTCATGTGTGTATATTGGTGCGTTCACGTTCACATCCATCTCACAAAGTCTCTCTTCATTTTTTTGGCCCCTCCCTTTGCTTCACTCTCATCCAGCTCTGGTCTGTTGAAGCTTTCCTTTTTTCTCTTTTTTGAACTACTGGTAATATCTGGTTTGTTCCTCCAACTGGGCGTGTGTCTGGTATTAAGTGCCACAGGTCCTGATAACTTTGTGGGAGGAGCAGAAAAGGGCCACAAGCATGTGAGGTGAAAACAGCAAGATAAGGAGACGCGTTTCATTCACTGTCTGATGCAACGCTTTCGCACCACAGATGTTTCCTTTTTTAATCCGCACACACACGGCCACACACTGTTACAGAGGAAAACAGACAAAAACCATGAGACAGATGTGCAGGAAAACACACTTGAATGATTGGTTCCACACTTTCCTTAACACAGCATTCACAGTATGTAAATTTGGAAGAGTTAGTTTATCACTTGCTGAATTATTGTTGGTTTATAACTTCAAACTGCAAAACTAATGACGTTCCCATCAGCCTTAGTTACACTCTGTGTTGAGCATTATATTTTAGCATGCTAACACACAACAAATATCAAATAGTCACAATGTAACAATGATACAAACTGAGGCAGCAACTATTTTTTCGCTTTTAAACATGCAGTAGAAGTGGAAACCTTACATGTACTCATGCCCTGCACTTAAAACCATCTGACTTTGATTATTAAAATAGCGCCCCCTTGTCTAGATGCAAAACTCACTCACTCAATGCTTTTTCCGTCATTACACTGCAATTCCACTGCAAGGGAACAATAAGGAAAGAAACACAGAGGTTTAACTTTTGAAGATAACTTCTTAATTTGTCTAAATCTGACTGATGAAGACTCATTTTAGCTTTAGCTGAACTAAAGACAGAATTAGGACTGAGGACTTAGATTTGAATCACAATAGTTTGAGCATAAAATGCCTCCATACAGCTCCTGTGGTGTGATCCACGTGTCCGTAAGCCCCAACATTCAAATTTGACTCAAAGTGGCATCATTTACAACATGGAGCAGCGTTCATGTTCGCACGGTAGCATCATTAATTCTGGAAGCGGACATACATGGTGTAAATGATGCCTTTTCGAGTCAAATATGAATGTTGGCACTTACGTACTCTCTGATGACACCACAGGAGCAGTATGGAGGCATTTAATGTTTTTTTTCTGTTGTTTCATAACGTTTAAAGGGGAGGTCCGCAGTTACTTCAATTGTATTGGAGTTGGCTGCAACGCTGTTTACTGTGTTTTGTGGACTCAAACACTTCACCCACAACACTTCAGTGAACTATCCTTTTAAGATAAAAAATGTGTGTCTATCCTTTAATACTGTCCATCTCCCAATCTCCCTTACATCATGTCCACATGCATAGACTGCATGGACTCGGGCAGGGCCCTGAGCTATTGGTCGATCGTGCTCCTGTTCTACCTCTAAACCTCCCTCAGTGCGGTCAAACCCTGTGTTCTGGACGTGTGTGTTGATAGACAATCTATGTCAGTACCTGTGCCCCAGGTCAGTGTACGCCTTCTCTCTCTTACCCACCGCAAAGCCGCGCGACTGTCTGCAGCCTCACAAAGCAATGGAGTAATGAGTCCCATGACAGTCGGGTGGGAATCAGCACTGAATAGGTAATGATGGAGTCTGAAGGTGCTGGAAACACTGGCAGTGTCTGATTGGAGGTTATAATGTAGTCTAGGAGCATTCTTCCCTCTGCTTGTCAGTGAGAGTTGTGCAGGCACAATACACGCCATCTAAAATTTATTGTATAATACCAGCATACCTGTGTAAGGATCGTGTTCCCCGCATACTGCCCATCAAATCATATTCTGATCCCTATTCCTGGTTAATGGTCTATACATACAGCCCTCCCCTATATGCATGCTATCCATGCTGCCGGCCTCATAACAGGGAGATGTACGGCAAGTCAGACAGCGACTCGGGCACTTTATATTCAGAGGTGGTGGAGGCCAGACAACCAGTAGCTGACTGGCTGGAGCAAGGAACCTTGGGACTTCTGCTGACTTCAGCTTGCATTACATTCAAATGACTTGTGTAATTTGTTACCTGTTTTAATGTGCTTGTCTTCACAGCAATTCATATACATAAATATTATGCATCACTGGATATGTGAAGAATTAGCACATTGTGTGCATGTGTATGTGTAACATGGCACCAGGTCTTCCTGGGCACCTGTCTGTATGTTTTTCTGTCAGTGCTCATGTATTTAGGTATTTATGCTCAGAGAGAGGCTGCCTCGTAGCGCCTGAGGCATAATTAAAGCCCGGGGGTCTGTGCACAGGAAAAGTTGTGCCAGATGAATCCGACACAGCAACGACCGGCAGACATTGATAGACAGGAGTGGACAGTCATCTCTGTACCTTAGAGCTCCGGGGGGACTGGGCCCATAATGCTCTTTTCCTCCCATCTCATCTGCAGCACTAGACAGAGAGAAAGGCCACACATTCCAATTTATGGCTTATCTCATCATCATCGTTCTACTGTCTCATTTTGCTGCCCTTGAGATTTCACCCTTGTTATGCAACTTGTAATCAGAGTTTGGAGAGTTGTATTTATTAATGTACGATCATGTGTCTGTGATTAGCTGCTCAGTGCTTCTTCTTTTACTTTAGGTAGTGTGCTCTGTTACCTTAGGATCATCCTACAATCCATAAGTAACACACCTATCAATTAAACCAAAGTAACAATGCTCTCAATTATTATATGAAATCCTCAGAAGAATATCACCTCAGTGGTACATGGAGCTGGACTGGACAGAAAACACAACTAAAGGACACACAAGCCATGCAGCATGTTTTAGGTTATCTGCAACGATTGTATACTTATAAATGATATAACTTCAGTCAGGAATACTTCGTCATGATTTAACAATTAATTCCACAAATGGGAATACAGTTGTGTTTGCCGTGGATAGCTCCATTCTTTGGATGTTCCCTGGATTAGCCACGAAGCATGCTGCGATAAAACAGGGAGCACATGCAAACCCCCCCAGGGGGCATAGCAGGCAAGATACATTTGTTCAAGATAAATACCATTTACCACAACCATGTTTGCACTCAGTGCTAAAAGGTGGAGGCTGGGGAGGTGGAGGCATGTTGCCTGCAGCAGGGTGTGAGTGGAGCAGGAATCAGTGAGGAGGAGGACGTATTTAAAGGGACCGCTTTGTTGAGAGAATGGGCTGCGATTGGTGGGTGACTGACGAGCACCCATAAACCAATCAATCGCTGACATGACTACTAAAGTTATGCTTAATGAAGTTTATTTCACCAAATCCAAGTGCAGTGTCTGAAGCACGTGGCACAAGTACATTGAGAGCAAATGTACCTTTTCTAGTTTAGTGGTGGAAAAAAGGTCTCAGCAGCAGCCACGTGATTCAAAAGGGTTTTAATTACTCTCTTAATTAATTGTTGTATTTTGGGTGTAACACACATTAAAGCTATCAGAGAGTCATTTCCCTTTGCCTTTAAAAACCAAGCGCATTTGTACTTTGCTGTATTCCTAAAAAAAGGGCGAATTTGACAAATACAAGAGAGGAAACACGTCTGCTCCTGCACGAATTTAAATCACGCCACCACAGTCTGTAAGCAGCATGTATGCATGTTGTGTACCCACTTATATAGGTGCATATTACTAATTTCCTATAAAATGAGAGAAAAAAAAAAAAACAGTGGAAAAACCACCACCCGAATACAGACCAGGTTTTTTGGTGAATCATGCATTCGCTTCCCGCTGCTTCAAAGCAGCAAAGCACCTGACCAGACCTCATTTTACAACCAGCACAGCCACGAGCGCTCAGAAGGCCACAAGAGCATTTTCTATTCAAACAACGTGGGCGTTGGATGGGGAAAATTACAAGTGCATCTGAAACTATAGCCGAGATGAAGGTGTTGCACTTGGCATCGCTTTGTGCTGAATGAAAGATTGGGCCCTATGTATTATGTATGTAATTATAGCTACAGGTTTTTTTTATTGTATCACGTTTCTCACACACAGTCACATGCTTTTCTTTAATGCTCATCAAGTGCATGAACACCTGCTGGAGCCGGAACTGCAGGGCAGAGATGCTGGCCAGATGAATATCACAGTTGTTCATCATCTGGGAATATCTTCAACTATATGTGCCTACTTCATAAACCACCATGCCTCATTTTTATTTCCTCAAATATTAAAAACATTACTAAAACAGTTCCTCGACGCACCTTTCCTCTTCCCACATAAGTTTCCGTGGAAGTCACAAGCTTCTTATGACGGGAATTTAATCAGGTCGCTGACATGGAGCGGCAAGAAACCTGAACTCCACAATGAGGTTTTTCAGCTTATGTCAGCATGGAGCAACAAACGCTATGGCAAGTGAGGGAAAGGAGAAGTGGAGAAAGATGGAGAAGGAATGCATAAAAAATACGAAGAGCCTGTCAGCCATAAATCTTAGGAGTCCTTCCTCGATCGAGTGGCTGCAGAATGGTTGCAGGGGGCTTTACCTCTTCCTCCCCATCTGTTAAACACCCGTCTGGTGTGATCGGCAATGTGTGCATGGAGGTAAATACACACATGCATGCGTGCTGCTAGTGTTTCTCTATCTGTCATATAGGTGAGGTTGCGGCTGCCAGCTGGTGGGGACGAAGACCGGCCCCCCAACACTCTGTGCAGGGACCCATTCAGTCACCTCTTGCTATCAATCGAGGATAAAAAAGTATGGAGCTCACTAACAGGAGAAATTCATTGCGCAAGATCTTCACATCACACTGTTTAAGCAACTTACTTATAGGCTCATGCATACACTCTGATTCTCTTTATCCACTAACCCCTCCGCCACCACTTCTTTATCTGTATCCAGCTCTCTCTCTCTCTCTCTCTCATACATACACCCACATGAGCACGCTCGCTCCCTCAGTCTGAACTTGAGAACAGGGACATTTTTCATTGTCAGGAACCTGCTTGAGGAAAAACACCAGTGGTAAGGTCTGCTGATTTCAGCAGGATAGGGATTTAAACATCATACCTGCGTGGCATTGTTAGTGCAAGAGCCTCTTCACTCTGCTCAATAAAGTCATCCATAAAAATGGTATTATTCCTTTTTCTGGATTCTGGCAGCTGGCGTCGGGCTTGAGATGTCAAAGAGGAAGCGGAGCCCAAATCCCCTTAGTGAACTGACCAGGGACGAAACACACTGACCCTGTTACAGTTGGAGACTCTGGTCAAACACAAGCAGCAGCCCCAACAAAGATGACTGAAGAGTCAAATGTCATGTTAGGATTCACCCTCTCTGTGGGTGGTGGGTGTCTTTTTATGCTGTGTATGAAAATTACTTCACAGTTACATGTATTCATTCATTATTATTATATTATATATATTTTTGTCAATCATTTTTCCCAGACGTTGCATCATGATAACACTGAATATTCATTCATTCATCAATCAACTGTTATTGTCTTACAAACTTATGTCTGGTGAAATCTAAGAACACAATGATTACATTAGAATAAAGTATTTTAATATTATTTAAATTAGTTTAAATATCCATCATAAAAAATATAGAAATATGTTTCTAAAACATACAAAAATACTCTTGAATACTGTTTTGTGTCTTGTGAAAAATTCATAAAATATTAAAATATTATTTTTTATAAAAAATCCATATTCAGTCTGTGCACAGGAGATTTCAAGCTTCCAAATTAGAGCTCTAAGATATATACTGGATAATAGTCAACTCAGATTAAAGGTGAACACAGAGCAACAAGTCCACCAATCAAAACAACCACATAGGTCACATGTCCCTGCCCTTAAAAGCATTTCCTGAATTGGTGCTATAGTGACAGGAGATACAGACAAACTATTCAAAATGAACATTTATAATAAAAAACTATCCAGTTAAGGTGTTAAAATGTCGTCTAGACAAGAACTATTGAAATTGATTCAGAGAAATATCATAGTTTGGGCTTCAATAAATAAAAGAGGACCTTTGTCATCATGACCTTTATAAGTATTTAATAAACACCCTTCAGTCTTATATAACCATTAGATGTTGCACATAAATGAAGAGTAAATATAAGCTGGTTGTACAAACCATATTTTTACAGGACAGAGTTTTTCCAACAGATAAACATGAAATCAGCCTCCTACTGAAAAATCTGCATTCAGAAGTAAAACTTGGAATAATCCAGACACAGTTTTGATTGGAAGGGAGATCAGAATACCCAGAATCCCTGCTGCTCATGTTACTGTAAACTAATGATGGAATCAAAGGCTAAACTGACATTTATAATCTGGGTTCTCTAGTTTCTAGATATTGACATTTTTCAGATAATGTGAACAATCCATAGCACTTTGAAAATGAAACTCAGTAAGTTTGTACTTTCTCTACCACCTCTCCTCACCTGCTCTGCTGCGATCCCTCTGCACACCTCTTGTTAGTTGAACCCTGGTTCATGAGTGCTGACCTTCCTGTGAGGACATGTGATAAAAAGAGAGGGCAGAGAAATTAGCCCAGTATCTCCTCAGGACTTTCATGTCTTAATAAACCTGTTTATCTCAAGGCAGGCTCAGCTGCTAAGATTGAATACCTGATATTAAGCTCTTCATTGTGAGATTTAAAACCCTTGCACCGTTACTTCAATATGTCCTTTCATGGGCCCGTTGTCTGAAGAGAGTTCTGTTCTTTAACCTTTACCCAGTGATATGAGCTCAGAGGTGTGGCTGCAGGCCTGAGCATCCGTGACGTCAGAGAGGAGTCAAGAATGGCTCAGGAGGAGTGAAAACAGCCATAAACTTCATGTCATTGAAGCCTCTCAAATGTGAGAATTTGCTGCTTTTTCTTATTCACAATAAATACAATTTATTTAAGACTGTTGGTCAGACAAAACAGGCAATTTGAAAATGTCACGCTTATTAATTCTGAAAACATAATCAACAGATGAATTAATAATTGAAACGGAATGTTTTGAGACACAGCTCAAGCTGGTGCATTCTAAAGACACTTTGTGTCTTATGGTCAGTTCAGTTTAACTCTTGGCTACACTGCCCCCTACAATTTATTGTGTTACTGCTTTGTTACATCTGTTTCCTCTGTATCTATAAGCCTGCAGAATACGTGCACAAACACGTAAAAAGTAAATGCAGAGACAGAAGGCTCCATCTGTTTCTGTATCTAACGTTGAGCATAAATGAGCCTTAAGACAGTTTGCAGTATGATACAACATATTTAACTTGAATCAACCTCTCTTTGTTTATGTCATAACTGCATTAGGCAGGATTTACTGTACAAAGGTTGTCACATTGGTTTTAGCTTGGTGTACCCAATGAAGTGGAAACAGGCAGTTTTTAAAAGTATATCCTCATACGAAACCCTCTGCAGTAAGATAAAGACCTGAGTTCTTTAAAATCACAAAATAATGTCTGTCTCCCTAAATTTCCTGACTGTGTCTCATCCATAACATTTGTGTTGTCATGATCATAAAGATATATTTTATGGATACCGTCAAAATGTGTGTTTTTTCTCTTTTGCTGCGATACATAACTACTCACCTAGGAGGCATGTACACATCCACAGCTATAATGGAGGCTTATCATTTGGAGGCAATTTCACACCATTCCGCCCCTAATTGAACAGTCTGTTTGTTACACTTCCATTTTCCCCTCTCCGCCCTCTTGGCGATCCTGTGGGACAGGCCTGAGAAATGACACTCTCTGCGTCTCATTGAGCATCCTCGAGCTCAAACAAAGCTCAGGGAGCCGCACACAGAAGCCACGCATGGCCGCCTTGACTCATTGCTTCTACTTAGTCGTCATGTGAAGTAATGCGGCAGACAAAACGAGGGACGGAGAGAGAGAGAGAGAGGCCGGCTGGTGTTGGCTTGGGGAGAGCATCTTCGAATTGGTCATCAAGGCTAATTGCAGTTCTTGTGAATTTGAGGTGATAAAATAAAAAAGACAATATAATGATGACGTGTGCCTTTCACCCTCCCTCCGTAACTTTTGTATGTCTCACTTTAGGTCAACTTTTCTATTTCATAAGGAAGACGCTCCCACATGTACTAATGCAAAGACTGAGTGATGATGAGCCTGCAGTCAGTGACCCCTTCTTCGTAAAACTAATTAATATCCCTCTAATTGGGAGATGCTTGAGTGTTCATCAGCATGTGAGGAGAGAGGCAAAAAGTCACAAAAATACTTAATTGGGCTACTGATTGGCTGGTGCTAATTGATGGCGAGCAGAGAAGGAGCAAAGAATGGGAGAAAGCCGAGCAGGGGGAGCCAGAGAGGGAGTTGAAGAGGCTGCTGCTGATGTTAACAGTACAACACGTCTGCATAGTGTGAAATATTCCAATTAAAGCCACTGAGGATCCGTCTTTCTGTTTGCCTCTCACTCTCACTACGTCGCCGCTTGTTAATTACTGGTGGGAGTTTTGAACAATCTGCTTCCAACACAAAATGTCTACATTTTTTATTTAGAACAAAATTAATTTCTTGTAGACGTGC
Source organism: Paralichthys olivaceus (assembly GCF_024713975.1). NCBI lineage: Eukaryota > Metazoa > Chordata > Actinopteri > Pleuronectiformes > Paralichthyidae > Paralichthys > Paralichthys olivaceus. The sequence continues at coordinate 9,452,930 of NC_091094.1, forward strand.
TGTTTCTGGGGGATGAAAACGTACAGATTTGTGTTCAAATCTTTTTTTGTAGCCAAGAGGTGATGATGAGAAGGAGGGGGCTGCTGCTGCTGCTGCTGCTGCTGCTGGTGATGATGACAGCGACAGTGCTGTTAGAATGCCCTGCGTCTTTAGTCATGACTGCAACAGCTTGTCTCTCTGGTTATTACCCCCTCACCACAGAACACCAGAATAGAACTAACCCTGCAACAAATGTTAAAAAGAGCCTAACAGCTAAAGAAAACCTGTCCTGTTATTCTATTCTAATACTACTTTGTCAACCTGGACACATAACAGTGCAACTATATTACTTTCATGCTGTACCTGAATCAAGTTTTCAGTTGCAGACAATAATTTACCTTTGGAATTTAAAAGAGAAAACAAATCAACAGAAACAAAGTCCAGTCTTTTGTAAATTGTGCATTAAATACTTTGAGCTACTTGAGGGCAATAGAATCAAGTTATAAACACACTAGCATATAATGAACACTGTCATTACATGCAAACTAGCATATTCTCTTTTATACTGACAGGGTGAACATGCTAGCAAATCATTGCTAAGTAGATATGGAGTAGCATCGTTATTCATCGGGAGTCGAACTGATGAAGACAGATCCAAAGTTCTTTTTTATCCTGCCCCCATCAATGCCGGCACACAGGGTCTTGTTTTCACCTGTGTGTGCGTGTGTGTGTGTGTGTGTGTGTGTGTGTGTGTGTACACAAAATAACTTTAAAATACATGGAAGTAATTTGGCCAAACTGTGTAAGAAGATTACTTGGGAGGGGATCTGCACATGATTAACCTTTGGAGCTGAATGGTTGTTGCCTCACCACAGAGCAAGGCCTGTGTCAAGCTGAGCTCCATAAAACATTTTTTGTGTCATTATGAAATGGGACAAACATAGTTTATATAGTGTGTATATATCACACACAGTGTATCCAGCCCCCCCTCGATAGTTCCATTTTTAATTTCTTCTGAGTTCTTAAAATTGAAAAAGCTGATGTGGACAAAGTACAAAGATTTCAGTCTCTTAGGAAAATTTCACGATAGGATGAGAAAGATTCAAATTAGACTTGTGAAAACAAACAGGTTGTGTGGAAACGTTCAAGCAGAGAGAAATGTGTTTGTGCTTCATCCTGTTTTTTTTTGTTATTCTTCTCTTCAGGTGTTTGTGTTCACTGTTAAACAACATCCACAGTTTCCTTTCCAACCACTCTGGATCTCCTCTAATCCCATTTGCCTCTTTGCCCCAACTTGTCCCGCTCCTCCCTTCCTCCTTCCAGCCACATTCTGACCTCACACCTCTTCTTCTTTGTTTCATTCCCATCTCTCTCTCTACATCTCCTTCAACTCCTCCCTTGCTCCTTCTTTCCTCTGTGTTCCCTCTCCCCTTGTTTCAGATGCTGTCTGGTGTATGATGAAGTGCACATATTGAGAGACTCTGGTTCCCATCTTCATTTCCTTTTATCTCCCTTGTTCGGAGTGTCAGTGTTATTGATGCAGGCCCAGGGTCCACAAAAAAGAGGGGAGACCCAGCAAAGGGAGCGAATGAGAGAGAGAGAAGAAGGACTAGAGGAAGACAGAAAGGTGGCACATGGACTTCCAGCAGCAGTAAATACACAAGTAGTGGTGGATAGAGAGGAGAGGAGTGTCACGGTGTGATTTATTACAAGGGCTTCATTAGGCAGCAAACAAAAGGTCAGGGAACCTTAAGGTGGCCCTTGGCAAATGATTGAAAATGCAAACAGTCATAAGTATTCTTGGATACAATTAACCTTTTCCTTCTCTCCTGGTCCCTGTTTGTGCTTCTCTCTATTCCTTCCTCTCCCTCTGCAGCCTGGGTGCAGCAGGTTTCTCTGACCAGGGCTGTCAGCAGCTTCTGCTCTCCAACACTTATTGGGCTGTAATCTTTTTTTTTTGCAGCCAAGCTTGGCACTGTGAGGTGACCTGTGCTTTGGCACTGAATATTTTTCTCATGCTAATTTGCAGACAAATCATGAGCCATCCATTCTTTCTACACCACAAGACCTCTTTTTAAAACTAGTGTAAAGTCTCTCTTGTTAAGTGGAACTTGTACTCATACATTTAGATGTGAAGGTTCAATCTATTGCAGGTTTTTATTTCCTCTCATTATGTCAAAGGTTCTAATTGTCGTTCAAAATATAATAAATGATATGCCGCTGGACTGACTGGACTGTGCTGTTGGGAAAACAATGTAATGGAACTGAAATGTGCAACCATTGTTTTCATTTGACATCTGGAGAACATATTATTTATGTATTAGTTTAGTAGAAAAGGAACCAAAACTTCAACAACACCAAGATATGGGCGTCGCTATAAACCAAATCACATGCACTTATATGATTTGAAAGACGTCAGTGATGGGTACAGAACTTAATCATTAATTCAATCAATCTTTATTCATATAGCATCTTCGAAATTTTTGAAATGCTTTACATGTGATTGACAAATAAATTTAAAAAAATATATATATATAAATATATATTTATTATAAACATAAAAATTTTAGTCAAACTAAGGATAATGAGATAAATAATAGTGATAAAATTTAAATATAAATACAAATAGAATTATAAAACACTGCAGCACTAAAGCCAGAAGAAATAGGTGGGTTTTTAATTCATTATTAAAAAGATCAACATTTACCAGTGAATTAATGGAATTATCTCTATATCGATAAAATATTTACTGCATAATTAAGTATTTTGGAAGTAACTTATGTTAAATTGATTGAGTCCTTTTGAGTGTGAACCCAATGACTGAGAATCCTTTGCCGTTGCTCAAACTTAACTTTAAAAGTAATCTACCAGAGCTCAGAGGCAATCTACCAAGACCTTGAAGTTTGGAATGCAAGATGGAGTCCTCCTCACTATCCCATCCTCCCCGGAGGCTGGGTAACAAGTTAAAGGCCTCGTAATACATCAAGCGGAGAAGTCGCATGCCTGCACAAACAGTTACAGGATGAAACAACCACAGGGCAGTAAACAGGCTGCAGGAAGTGTACTGGTGCCATTCACAGATAATAATTCAGCCAGTGTTTGTGTTTTGTGCTAAATACTTGGACACTTTATTTATTGAGGTGCAGAGAAGCAGGTTTTTATGGCGTACATGCAGGGCAAACAATCAAGATTTCAAGGATATCACATTTCATTTCAGGGCAGTTTAGTGCACTTGGGATTTTTATGTTGACAAGACAGTTGGTGGGGACAGGGTGGTTTATGGATACTTATGATAGAGAGATATAATTGAGTGGCTTTGGCAAAGCAGTGGAGCTGGTGGTGATGGCACCAGATGATTTGTCCAAGAGGCAGCGATGTTGGATTCTGGAGTTGAAATCATTAACGTCAGGGGCTGTTTGAGTTATGCTGTTGAGTCATTATAAACCGCTCAAGTGCAGACAAATGGTCTCTCTCTCTAAACATGTATGAATATCTATTTACATTTTTCAGGGTTAAGAGAAGAGGTTAGACTTTAGATTATTCTCTTACATTAATGTTGGAGAAAGAAAAACAACTTTTGTTTAAGTGAGAAGAATATTAACGCTGTTCGGATTAGGAATTTATGTAATTAAAGAAAAAATTCCACCCTGTGTTGAGAATTTGCTAATTGGAAATCTTCTTCAATACCTCGCGATTTAAATCCAATGCCAACCATTATTGCCAGCGCAGTAAGTTCTGTACCCTATAGAAAATGTGAAGGTCATGCTGTCGAGCTCTCAACATGTATGTAGTCAACAAAAATGTCTTACTTCAATGATAAAATAAAAGCTTGAGTCTTATTGTGGGGAGAATATCAATACAAAATAGCGTCAATAATACATTAATTTACTGTATCCATTGTTTATGTTGTGATTATGTACAGAGCCCATTTCTACATTTAATCATCATACTTCAAAAACAGAAAGAGCCTGCACAGACACTATGTGCATTCAAACTCACTTATAACCATGTTTGCTAAAGGTTTCATTTGCCATGAATGCACATTTTTACCCAAGCATTTCACAGTCAACTCCAATTGTGATGTGAGTTTCTATAAGTCACGACTTTTGTTGTGGCAAATGTATTGTTTGCCATCGCTGATGTTAATTTATGGAGATAATCGGTGATGTGTTATCTTTGCAGAAGAGCTGTAAGTGTTGCGTAAAAGATACAACACCCTTGGCAGCATTTACTGTTACTGTGGATAATTAATGACACTGATGAAAAAAAAAAACCTGTCAGGACTTCAGACCTATTGATCACCGTCTGGAGCGCATTATGAATCGTTGATGCAACTTACCAGAGAGCTATGACATTAATCAGAAGAGAGAAAATAAAGTCATTGCTGATGAGCATTTGTCTCACTGATGTTAAACAGTAAAATACTGCTGGACTGAGGATTGTTGTGGTTTTTATGTCTGGAAGTCAAGGACAAAAACCTCCTGTAAAAGTGGTATCATCAAATATGCACATTAGAAACATATCCACAAGGTGTTTCATGGCTATTCACCCGAATAAAAGGCTGAACACATGTTTTATGAGGTCACTGTGACCTTGACCTTTGACCACCCAAATCTTTTCAGTTCATTTTTGAGTTAAAATGAACATTTACACCAAGTGTACCTAAACGTGCCACTGAGATGTTTAGTCCAAAAGACCAAACATTTATTTTGTAAGTTAAATATGATGGTGACCTTGTTCACAGATATCATGTTCACAAGAATGGGACGGACATAAGTACATGTGGACGGACGGATGGACCACCAGATAATTAGACAGAAAGCTTTTCTACAGCACAAAGGCATAAAAATTGATATTCTTACAAATAAAGAGCAACAAATGCCTAATATCCAGGCAATCAAACCATTAGAATCCTCATTATTCCTCAAAACAGTACTCATCATGTATTGGTTTCCCACTGATCTAGGACGATCTAGGTCGGCTGAACTCCATACTGCAGAGAGCCTGCAGGTTTACTGGGTTATGGATGGTCTTAAACGTCCTGCTGAGAGGCTGTTCTCAGCGAGCAGATGCCAAGGTAACCGCTAACTGGCCGCTTAGATGAACATTTGTGCTAGGCAGCCTCTGAAGCACCGCGCTGATATCATAACACCACCTGTTCTCTCCAGATCCTAAAGAAGCAGAGGAGACACCCTCACCCCCCCCCCCCCCCCCTCCCCCTCTCTGACTCACTCACGTGCCTCCAGTGCTTCTATATCCAACTCAGTTTAACTCTCTCCACTTCATTTTCTAATGTTCTCTGAGAGTGAATGAGACACAGAGGTGATAATATCCCTGTTTGTTCAGTCTGTCTTTCCAACAAATGATTGCTGTGATCTCTCCTCTCAAAGAGTCGAATGATGGTTTGTTGTTTGCACTGGTTCAATGATTAGGAGCCTTCTCTGTGACGTTGATGTACACTTCATGCCAATAGAAGACATATATCAAAATAAAAGAATCGTTGATGTTTCCAAAAAGCATTTGAAACACTTTGAAATCTGACTGAGAAGCCTGAAGTTCATAAATACATATCGGTTGTGTTAGTTTACAGATGGATAAGCTTAAGTCTATGACACGGACCCCGACTAGTATGACCGGGTTTAAAAAAAAAAAAGAAGATGAAGTTTCGGTTATTTTGGCTTAGCTTGATTTTCGACACCAGGTTCAGGTTGGGTTCTGACACAGGAAAAACAGACAGCTGATTTTCTTTCGGGCTCAGTCAGGTTCAGTGGCCCGAGCTAAAGTAAATACACTGCCACAGTATAGAGGCACTGGGTCAGGATATTGCGTACAAATGGATGAAAAATGTATAATTCAAATTCTTATTTTTCAATGAAGCATCAGTTTACTTCATAGTATTTAAAGGGACAGTGTGTAGAATTTTGTGATATCTAATGTTGAAATTGCATGTTGCAGCTGAACACCCCTCACCTCACCCTCTCCTTCCAAACATGAAAAAGAACCTGTGGTAGCTTCAGTTGTCATAAAAACTCAAAGGTGTTTAGTTTGTCTAGTCTGGACTAATGTAAAAAACATGGTGGCCTCCTTAGAGAGGGTCCCCTCGATGTAAATATAAAGTATATAAATATAAAGGACCTTTTCTGGGGTAAAGAAAACTACAATTCATACAATTTAGATGAAATGAACTAGTGAAAACATCATGAGGATTATTCTACATTAAATTTCTACCAATAGATCCCTTTCACCTAAATCTTACACAGTGGACCTATAATACCAGGTTAAAATACATATACTCACGCACTGTACATAACTCAATTCATTTACACCTTTTTACTTTTGGGAGGGTGGAAGATGGTGCCTGCCCTGTTACACTGATTTAATTTACACCTCTTCTTCAAACCTGCAGAGCTTCACTTTTTGTTGGCTGTGTTGTCTCGACAGCATTTTACAGGTAAGTGTGTTTTTCGCCTTAAGCATCTGTTTGAACCTGCTGTGATGTTTCAGTGAGAATGACTAATCAAAAAAAAAAAGTCGTCTCTTGCTATTAAAAAGTTAACAACACATCGTTGGCCTGGCGTTGCAGAGCTGTAAATTACAGGTTGCTGTGGTAACGCTGGCTAATGAGGAAGCACCAAGATTGTTAGCAGCAATTTCAATATGTTTCTGAAGTGTCCACACGTCAATAATAATACCTTAAATGTTGCATTGGGATTAACATATTTTGATTTGCAACTGAGACACATATTCTCCAGGATTTCTCTTTGACCTTTTTGTGTCAGGGACAACAGATCCGTCCTTTCGTTTTCACCACAGATGACAGACGGGGATCACACGTCGTCCTTTGTGATCAGTTTAGTTCTGTGCTGGCTGATTATCCAAACAACAGACATTTCACCGTGTGAAATAACACGGTGTCCCTGTCCACCAGCCTCAAGTCAAGTCTCAGGAGTCTCTGTCTTTTCCTTGTTTTTTCTAATGTGATATTTCACTTTGAAAGATAGTCATTTTCTTGTGATGGTCGTGTAATTAAAGCTGCTTGCATGTAGTTATTATGCACAGAGGAGGAGGCTGTTACTTATAATAAAAGAACACAGAATGTGCATTTTAGTGCTTTTAGTCACAACAGCAATCTAAACTTGAAACACGTGAGGTCTGTAAGTTGTTTTCAGTGTCACAGACGCAGTGACGTACTGTAATACAGAGCTGTATCATTGTTACTGCTGACGTGGTCGATATAAATACCAAACATATCTACCTCCACCAAGGAGGTTATGTTTTCAAAGCTGTTCGCTTGTAAGAAGGATCACACAAAAATTACAGAACCGATTTCCTTGAAACGTAGTGGAAGGACGGGACGTGGGCCAAGAACGAACTCATTCTTCTACATTGCTCCATCAGTTGTTTCTCCCCCTTTGTGAATTCCTCTCTTGAAATAATGCAGAGATCTTTATAAAAGGAACAGATCAGTGATGCTTAGAGGACTGGAATCTATGTGCATTTGCAATTTGCTGATGTTTCATTGAATTTACAGGGACTCTTTGGCCTTGGTGCCATTCTAGGTTGTTTACTCCAGAGTGAAAGGAATGTTACTGCATGTACTTGTTCCACAGTCCAGATGTAAAAACAGGTAAAAACTGAGGAAAGTGAACATTCACAAATAGATATAATTCATCATAAATAAAGTCACACAAATGAATTAGTGGCAACATAATGGATTGTGAGTAAACTATGGATCCAGAGACAATCTCTTACAAATGTTTGTCTTTTAATTTTATATTTGAAAATGACTGGTGACACATCACATTCCTCTAACATATACTGGATAGTTAATGAATGTACCTGTGCTAATTTTGCCTGTGTGGCTTCAGCAATGACTTGTCAGCGATAGGGCGACAGATGGGAGTGTGTCCATCTGCATTGCTGTAAATGCAAAAACGTGGTGTGGTGTGTGTGTGTGTGTGTGTGTGTGTGTGTGTGTGTGTGTGTGTGTGTGTGTGTGTGTGTATTTTGTGTTTGAAGCAGTGAAGTGCTAGGTGACCTTTCGGGTGGTGTAGAGGTGGCATCACTGTGACAGTGTGACAGAGCGGGCCTCAGTCTTCCTGTAATGGATGAGCACTCTCAAGGTGAACACCTCTCCTTCCTCTCTTTTCTCTCCCCCCTTCATCCCATGTGTCCCCTTTTTTCCACAGGGACTCACTGCATGAGGCCGATCACCTTTGGTTGTTTTTGAGCCACCGCGTGTGAGCGATGCTCTCTTGTTACTCGCTGTTATGGTTTTGTGTGTGTGTGTTTCAGTAGAGCTTCTTTTTGTATCATAAAAAGAGTAAAAATGAGTAAAATCAAGTGGTTTTCAAAAATTTGGTTTAATAGATCATCGTCTCAACCTAATACCAATTAATGAGAAAATTGAAAAAGCAAATGTTCACATTAAATCTCCTGCATGATTGCTTCCTTATCAGTTACAGTAAATTACAACCGATTCTGTTATATTCCATAGTGCTTACCCTGTCAATTGAATTCCTGTAGTGCTCCAACAATCCAGCTGACACTGCCCTTTCAAAGAGCGTATTTATGATAATGATGTTGAGGCAGCATACACTAATCCCTCAGAGAGTGGAGGTACAGATTGGGGTTTGGGGCGGATGTACAATCTGTCCGTGTTATTGATCTAAGTTAAGGGGACACAGATGGCAGGTCACAGCAACATACTTGCATGATATTGATGAGCGGGTATAAGCAGCCGGCCACCCACGTCTCTGAGAAATGGACCCTGCTGTTCGTCCTTTACAGCCGACTGTGGGAGACACAGTTCTTCTATCCAGGAGACACGGGAGAAAAGTCTACATCACCTCACACGTGCCAGCACACACCGACCAAACCAAACCTTCCAAACTCAGTCTCTAAGCTTCATTCACTCTGAACACATCTGGATTCTAGTGTTATTAGACTGTTAACACAATTTAAACAAAAAAAGGTAATTATTTTTAACATTAAAACTTATGTGTATAAACTACTTTAGTCAAGTCCAAGACAACAGCAAACATATGCACAGTCAAATTTCTAAAAGGTCCAAAGTAAAAATAGTTTAGAGACATTCAAGTCCATTTCAAGAGTAATAGTTTGCATTCTACTGGTATTTGGATTTATCAGTATATTAAGACAGTTGGCCATTAAATATGTGAATACTTGAATACTATTCAGGTTTAAACTGCATTAACAAACATAATTTTCTCTCCCTGTACAGATTGTGATATCACGGCATTACTCCAACATCGATGTCGTCACCTCACATCGATATAACATGAGATCATTGAATTTATTCAAAACATTGAATGTGATAACCAGTCTACTTGATCCGGCCAGTATCTGTGCTGATACGACCACTGAGGACTTGATCAGCGTATGACTCCTTTAAACATGGGCATAATTTGAAGATGCAGTTTTTTGGGGGTATTTCAGATGCGTTGATTCAGTTTGAAAAATACTTATAAACACTCAGTACAAGTTGAGATGAATTTCATCTTTGTGTGCTTGAAATGTGCAGTATTGGTAAGGTTTAAAAGGTGTGTAAAAGTGTTTTGTCTTCTCTGCAGTCAACCTTCCAGGTAGTTCTGCCTGAACCGACCGGGTCACTGACTAAACACCGTGAGCTCAGTCCAGCTGTGAGCCTCCATCATCAGAGCTTCACGTCCCCTCCGCTCCATCGGTACAACACATCACTCAAACGTAATTGAATGTGCAACCGCTTTGCGTTAATCGTCCAATATGTTACTGTACACAAGTCTAACGAGATTAACATTTACACACACCGATAAGAGAAATTAGTTATACATATGAGCTCTGCAGTCGTTGAGTTAATTGTCAGATCATTAAACGTTAATGACGTGATTAGGGCGACACTCTCGCTGGTTCAGCACAGCGCATGAGCCCTCGCCCTGAACAGGGGAAACAGCGGAATGATTCAAAGAAGATTGCATTTGTGACAAACACTATTCCCGACTCATCCATCATGCTTGCCAAACTTAGACATTCATTATAAAGTTTGCCGATGGATGCAGCCCATTCTACTCGGCCATTCATTTTTTAGCCCCTCTCTTTCTCCCTCACTCCATCCCCTCTTTCCATCTCCATCTTTTTACCTCTCACTCTCTCTCTCTCTTTTGCTTTCTCTCTCTCTCTCTCTTTGTACAATCTCAGTGTGAATGTGTTTCACATGTTCCTTCTCTCCCTGACTGTGGACGGAAAGATGCTGAGCAGCAGTGTAACAAAGGAGGCAGTGCATTAATTAAACACACCAATTTGCTTTCCTCTCCTTTTTGTTGTGGCGACAGCACCGCTAAGATTGATGGGGTCCTGTCTGAAACACAAGAAGCCCACTACATCTACATCTGAGGCCGATTGTGATGGAACACCCATTAAACGGCCAGTATGTATTAAGATGTCAACTTTTATATTATAAACCGTGTTGGTCTGTTTATTCTTATTTTATTTTATTTATTAATCTTTCTTTGTTTCCCTTCCCCACACTTTTGCATGTAAGCATATTTGTTTGCCAAGCAGCAGTTACGCTAATATTGGCTCTGTAAGCTGCGTAAATGTCTCTGGAGCAGAATTAAAGTGAAGGATGTCTTGGTGAAAATCTGATTCAATGGTAAATGTTTAAGAACGCGATCTTTGCCTTCTGTCTTTTTTGTTCTCCGATTCTTGTAGATTTGACACTGCTGCCTTGTGTGAAAGTTCAATTGTTACTCAGCAGGGCTCAAAACCTTCACCAAGGCCCAACAGTCCACTTATGAAACCACATTCAGATTCACTACATCTGCACTAAACTGCAAACACTGATATATATCAGTCCCCTAAGCCAGTGGTTCTCAAATGGGGGTTGGAGGACCCCAGGGTCTGTGGCACACTGCCAGGGGGTCAATGATTCCAGATTAATCCATGAAGAATATCATGACATATGAGTTGTGTGTGTTGAATACATGTCTAATATCTTTCTATACATTTGTCTTGTGTTGTTCTCGCACATAACTTAAATGAAGTGTAAAAAAAAATTAGGATCTGTGAAATATTTATCCTTTAGAGGGTCCTTGACCAAGAAATAAATGGAGAAATGCCTGATTTTTTTCATCAAGATCCATCAATCATTCTCTCAGAAATCAATAAAAACAGACCAACAAACAAATGCAAATAAAACTACATATATATCTTTGTATGATGATAAAAGAATATGACAGTTATGGGTTGGTAAGAGTAAATACACACTGCCATGGATGAGCATCCTTTATCACCACACAAACGTGTATGGGCTCTAATGACCATTTAATGAAGGTTTTCATCTAACATACACAATCCTCTTTGGTACAATAGTCCTACAGGCCTTTGTCAGACAACAGCAATGAAGTGCAGAGCCTAGTTTTTTAAGGCCAATGCCAAAACCGAGGTAAAAATTTTGAAGTTTGAAGACTAAATTACTACCAGGACAAAAAAGCTGTGTGCCATTGTTTCATTGTTTGACAGATCTCAGAGAGGTTTTCTCTCTTTTATCACTTTCCACTCCAGACAATGTCACAGTGGATGCACACATGGTTAATTTTTATATTTCTTCAAAATGTGTTTCATTTTGAATTCTTATTTTTTCTATTTATCTCTATTTTATATAATTTAGTGTTTATAGTAACTATTTACTTATATATTGTCATTGCCAGTGTAATTACTGATATCAAAAGCCAAGCAACAAATGCAGAGGTGATTTAATCTATGATTCAAATAACTCTGAGAAGTGACTGTAGATTGCAGTTTAATGATTATTTGTGCAGCCACACTCAGCCATGTTCCTCCCTCCTCCAAGTCACCAGAGTCACACTTTTAATTCCAATGAAGTCATCTCCGAGACTCAGCCAACACCCACGTCTTTCTCTGTAGTGCCGTGCCTTGACCCTTCATTCGCTCGTATTTCTTTCCTGTCCCTTCCTCACCTCTTGCCCCCCCCCTCGGCACCACACACTCTGGCTTCTTCACTCTAATTTATCGGAGCAGCCTTAGTTAGGATGTCACCTGAACACGTCCACAGCCCTCAGACGCGGCGACAGCCCACCATCCACCGCCCACCACATGCCACACACGGACTAACTGACGGTTAAATTGGTATTGTAGGAGGGTCAGGAGAGCCCGCGGGCCTCGGGGAATGTTTGACCCTTCCTGTCGCACACACTCGCAAACACGCACACGCTCTCCACCTTTCCGCTGGTAACGCTGAGGCACCACAATCCATTTACTCCCACAGCATCTCAATTAACACATACAGGCAGCGGTGCAGGTACGACAAGCTTTTAACTATGCACATAATTACACATATGCACATGCACATATCCTTCACCAGAAGCATGTGACGCCACTGGTAATTGCTTCCCTGTTCTGACCCAGCTGTCATGATCAATGGGTGTGACCAGGTGATTAGACAAGACAAGCACCCAAAGCCATTGATTAGAGACATCCATTCCATAGGATATAGATTTATGAGCCTTTCCGCTGCACAATGAGTCAGTCCAATGGGACTTCTTGTGTAAAGGTTACAAAAGGGTAGAAAATCTTCTCCTAAAGGATTTTCATTTCTAACAGGATACAAGTGACCTTTCCAAGAAACTTTGTCAGAATAGCGAGGGGTGCAGTAATTGCAGAGAATGCATCTTTAAAATTCAGAGAATGGATTCGCTTATTTTGACAGCATTGCCACAAGTTTTGTCTTGATTGGTAATCAGTTCTTCTTCTGCTGATTAAAAATGGTTTAAACATTGGCGAAGGGTCCTCTGGTGTAAGATGATTCAAGGACACAGAATATTACCAATGCTGTGTTTTCACAGTTGGAATGCAAAGACAGCAAGTCCAACTTAAACATCAATTTCCCATATAATAAGAAAAAACATGTTAGTGATGTTGTAGTATGGCATTTTTAGTTATTGCAAAATAAAACCTTTTAACATCACTATAAATGTCTCTGTAATAAATAGACATTAAACTCACCTACTTGGAAAAGATGAGTCTTAAGCATTTCAGACCTGAAGCAATGCATTTCAAATAATGTACTATAGCTGAATTAGATGGGATCAATACGCTACAGTTGTTATTGCTGCATGGTGCGAATCAATAAACTGTATTAGAATTGTTTTTGTTGTGAGTGTGTGTATGTAGATAATACTGTAGAGAGTCACTAAAGTCTGAGCATGTGAGTGTGTGTCTGTGTGTCTGTGTGTGTGTGTGTGTGTGTGTGTGTGTGTGTACAGGATAGCAAAATGTTCAACATGACAAGATTGCAGAATGGATGCACTTTTATTACTTTTTCAGGCGCCAGAAGAAAAATGTATAAAGAAGTTAAAGGTTGTTGTATGAATGCTTGAAAACAATTCAGAACTTAAACCATCTGAAATAAGAGAGCAATAGACCCACAGTCCCTTTAGGAAACCACATTTAAATTCACTACATCCGGATTTTAATTGGATCTGCACCAGATCACATACACTCTAAATTTATAGTACAGAACACATAACAAAAAATATTTAAACGAAAATGAGCAATCATATAATGAAGTAATAATTCTATTGAAACGAGGGGGTCCCATTGCTCTTGTCGGAAGGAATACATACAAACAAATTTCTGGCCACAGGCCGGGTCTGTTGTGCCGATGGAAACTCAAAAAGCAAGACTGAGAACCCCCCCCCCCCCCTGCTGTTCACCTGGTGGTCAGCAAAAGTGTATCTCCAGAAATACACTGTCAGGCAGAATGGATTGTACTTAATTTCCAATAAGGTGCTTAAGCGCGATCCCTAATCACACATTTAATTAGAATCCCTTGGTCATTAAGGAGAGATAATTCAGTGAAAAATACCTCTCCTCTCTGTGGGAGCAGCAAAGTAACAGACGGACGAACGTTCTGCTCTGTACATCGGCCAGATTCTCTGCTCCGTGCTGGATATGTCACAGAGGATTCAATCTACGCAGGTTTAAAATGTATCTGCATATTTCACATTCGGAATAACACATTCAACCAGATTTAGCGCCCTGTGGTTGTACGCTCCAGCCAACCAGAGCAGTTTCAGCGTACATAAAGTTTGTTTCCAGACTTTCAAAGGTCACTGTTCTTTATATTCGGCCACCAAAATCTTTTCAGTTAATCCTTGAGTGGAAAATGAACATTTGCACAAAATTTGAAGAATATCCCTCGAGGCGCTCTTAAGACATTATGTTCACAAGAATGACACAAAGGGAAAGACAACCAAAAACATGTCTCGCCGTGGAACAGAATAATTTTGTCTGGTTTCACTGTTGAGTGATGAGATTCAAACATAGTTCCGAAAATAACGAAACCTTCCAAACAAAGAATTACAACCCAATGATAATGTTGACTGAAAAACTGGAAGCAGATATTCCAAGGCAATTTACAAACCCTGAAAACATGAAAATACTTTTAGTGCATTTTGAGTTAGTTGCCTGTTGTACCTCCAGCTCACAGATCATTTGTAGCAGTCAAATATTTTCCTGCAAGTTGTAAAAATAATTTCTTTTCCAGTTTATCTAGTCTAAAAGAACAAGTCAGTGTGTTCTCTCTTATTTGTGTGCCGTGTATTATCTCTATCACTTGTGTGTCACTTGTTTCCTTGTACATATTTGTCTTGTTTGTGCGTGTGTCTGAGGTTCAGTCAGTGCACGTGTGTGTGTGTGTGTGTGTGTGTGGATATATGGTGGCGTTTGGTTAATAATCCTGACCGTTTCATTACAGTAATCAGGGCTGGGATCGGCAGCGGTGGCAGGATGACTTAGAGCTCAGGGCCTCGCCTCATTAACTCTCTGTGACCAACGAGGGACGACCTCGCAACAAATTGGAATTGCCTCAGCAGCCACAGACTCCTCCGACTCCTCGGCTCCTCTGCAGCTCCTCTTTCAGTCCAGTGAAAGTAAAGATTATATCCCCTCCCCCTTTAATCCGACACTTGTACCTGAGATCACGTCTGTTTCTATTTCTTTAGATGTCCAGGGTGAGTGATTTCATAAAATTATGTTTTTCTGACTCGTGTTTCATTAAAAGTTTTCTTAAATTTTTTATGAAATGGACTCATCCAGCGATTTGTTCTCCTTCGCCTACGACCGCATGTTTCATTAATATGCATGTGTTTAGTCGCATTGTAAATTGACTGCTTCCCTTTCATCTCTAATCCTATTCCACACCGTTAAACCAAAGTTAACTTTGTTTCTGCTCCTCGCTTTATTGTTTCCAATTCATCTTCTCAAGTGTCAGCTTCTAAATATAAAGTCTTCTTTACCTTGAACGCTCTCTTGCCTCCCAATAACCCAGTGACAGTGAAAAAGAAGGATGAAAACAAATGCTCTGCTCAGAAAGCATCCTCGGTATAAGCACAGTGCTGCTCTGGGTTTATAAGTGCCTGGAAATCTGGCGTCCAGTGGAGTGTGTTTTTAAACTCATTAAGCATCACTAACTCCCACTTGTACGTCTGAAGTGAGAAGCTTCTCTTACGCTTGAAAACTCACAGAGCTGCTGAGGAGAAGGATGCACAGTGTGCGATCACTTACTGCATCTTTCTTTATCTCTATATGAAACATTTCTGGACGTGTGCTGGTGTAATGATTGTGCGAGTGTGTTCCCACACTTCATATCTAGATATATCTAGACGAGCCAGCTGTCATCTCCATGCCCCCTGAATCCTCCTCTTAATCAGCCCCCTACATGGGCAGTCATGCACATTAATTAGCTGGCCACCGACGTTATTATTAAAGCTAATCATAAACGCCACCACAAGACTCTGATCACATCCCGATGTGAGACTTTAAGAGAACAATAAAGAGAGAGTTATCATTCTTTAAAAAATCCAGAGTCCACAGGGCAGGAGGCCTCTTCACCACCACACTTCAATGTTGAGATCCTTCCTCTGTGTCCCTCTGTCAGAACTACATAACCTCCATATTTCCCTGTGCGGCTGACACTAATGGGAACCACGCTGCGTTGCACGACTCGTCCTGCCCACACACGCTCACTGAGGCTTATTCTACTGATTGGGCCGGGGACGGAGATCATCTTTTTTTCTGCACTGACCACGAGCTCTGGAGCAAAACTTCCAGTAACCCACTAGGCTAATGCAATTAGTAGCCAACAAGCATACCACTTACAGAGGGAATGAGCACTGCCCAGAGGGAACGAGCGCTGATCAGGATAAACACAATGAGTTCTTCACAAAGGGGGAACAAGGAAGGAGGTGAGAAGGAAGGAGTGATGATGATGCAGCCTCTGTGTTATCAGTGTGAGGAAAGAGGGAGAGAGGCAGAGAGAGAGAGAAGAAAGATGAACAGAGTGCTACCAACATGGGATAAGATGTTGTTTTATGATTTTTTGTCAATTCCGGCGTCACTATCAGGGCTCTCTATCTGTTCAGCTCAGTTATGAAGTGTTCACACACACAGAGATATGGCCCCAGTAAAAGTGTTTTTCTTTTTTTCCCCTGTCACACGAGCTTAACAAGGAAGATAAAGAGCTTAGAAACCTTATGCTTTTCCATTTTCAGGAAGAATTATCACAATATGTTTGTCTGCGTCGACTGTTCAGCAGTGTATGTGTGTTCTTTTACATATGGAGATTAAGAAGCTGCGCAAACACCATAAAATATGAAAAATATACGATACTTTGCATTTGCAAAGAATAAAAAGCAATTTGTGCTGCTTGGATCAGGAGACACTGTGTTGCTCATTTACTGCAGGTGTATTTTTTATAAAATGATATTCCAATAGTGAAATGTATTTTCAAATGTTATGTTTGTGAACTGTCAACATCTGAAATTAAATTTGGGAAAGAGTTGTTCAAGGTTGTGTCCATTTAAACCATTGGATTGTTTGTTTTTGGTGAGGATGAGTATCTGGAGGGACTTAACTGTGGGGACTGTGATAGTGGATTACACTTTCTTCACCGATAATTTGACAAACCCCGGAAATATCTGTGATGATTTAAGGAAAGTATCCATAAGAACTTTAACCACCACATATGTAACAGTAACTGCCAGCGTGCATCGTTCTCTCTCTCGTTGCAGTTTGGCCTTCAGCCTGATCACAATCAGCACCTGACGTAATTAATGAGGTGATTAATTGTTGGATTGATCCACTGATCAATCAAAAGGCTCTCAGGTAGAAATTAGAACTCTAATCCCAGTTTAATTACTGGGAATATTAGAGTTTAATTGAATCCTGGGGTCAATTTTACATACGAGTCATCGATATATCAAATAAAAGTAATACTTTCAACTTGCAAGAGAGAAAAAGCTTTTAATTAAAAGTAAATGTAATATTATGAAGTAAATGTTGCACAATGTAATGTAGTGAACGATGATCACCATCACACCATTGTTGAAACTGGTTCACGATGAGTCTCGCTCTTACTACACAATCATGTCTGGAACAACAAACAACATTTCCACCCAAATAAATAAAAGGCACAATGGAAGTGCGTCTGCAAAACCAAAACAGGAACAGAACATCACTTTTGTTTTTTAGCTACCTGTAGTTTTCCCCAGGTTGCATTAATTCTGGATATTGAGACTAATGGTGGTAACTGTAGAAACCTGCAAAAAGAAAGTGTCCCGACAAAAACAAAAAAAGAAGAATGTTGAACGGGCATTCGCTCGGTGGAGAGAGAGCTTTGACTTGTTTCTGTTTGCTCCAACCCTCCAACCCTGAATGTCGGCTAATCTACTTTTTAACCAGATCCAGGTACAAATGTAAAGTAGTCATTATGTGAAAGGGACTGCATGTAGACTGGACTATAACTGAGCACAAGAGTGAATAATCAATCAATCATAGCAACATTTAAGTATACAGTAGAAAAAAAAACATCCATGATAATTTCAGTACTTAAAAAACTTCCTCTGACTTGAGCAAATCCCTACTGGCAGGTGAGAAATGTCTCCAGTCCAGAACCAAAACCAATCCCAGCTGCAGCCTTTAGCTAAGTATTATGGACAAGTATGAGATCACTGCCATAATCTGCTTAAGTGTAGATGCCACCTACAACAGCTTTGACAAATAAATCTGTGAAGAGTAGAGAAATTCTTCATTCTTTGGATTCTTCCTCGATACATGCAATTTAACTGGGCTGTAATATTGCAACTGATATTTCATCATACCAGTCTTCCACACAGCAGGCTGCACAATGTGGGGTAATTTTGTGTCCCAAGGAAAAGTAATGCTGACTATGGCATCAAACAATATCCACAGCCACACTTCCGAGTTTTAGATGATTACACAGACACCTGACACACAGGAAAGTCAAAGTGCATGAGAGCATGAGGGATAAAGTGTGCGACAGAGAAGACGTGATGAAAAGCACAGGTAGTGAAAACACAGGGGGAGAGAAAGAGAGCAGTGAAATGAGGTAGCAGTCGAGGTGGAGGCTTGTAGCCAGAGAAGGTGACCCTGAAATACAGGCAGGGCCGTTCATTTAGGCAGGCAGGGAGCAGAGCAGTGACAGCCGGCACCGGAGCAGCGCCGGACCCCTGGAGAGAAGCACTGTAGCAGATGGAATGAGAGAATTTAGATTAAACAATCCCACACTGCACAATGTCACCATGTTGATGCTGTTCTCTTATTAGAGGGGATGTTAGACTCTGGTACCTGAAGGATTTGGCAGGAAACTGGTAGATTTCCTCTATTCCTCTAAGATACAGTCTTTTAAATGGAGCAAACACAACATGTATGTTTTTCAGGAGATGCAACAAAAGTATATTTAATTATGGACTAATTTCAAAATAACTTTTCAAGGCACAATGCACATTTATCAATATCTTTGTCAGAAATCCCAAAGATTTTCATTTTACAGCAAATCAGAAAATTTCTAGCATTTGTATTTGATAAAATACAACTGCTTTTCTTATTTATTTAATGTTATTTAAGTTTAAATATAAGATATATATATATATAATATATTCAATATAATAACACTGTTAATTGTTCCTGCTGCACATACAATGCATACAACCTTTACTTGAGCATTTTATTTGTGTATTACTATGTGTAATGCACGTGAGTACTGACCACATGGGGCAGCACACACACATCACACATTCAGTGGCTGCGGCCCAGGAGATAGAGTGGGTCGTCCACTAACCAGAAGGTCAGTGGTTTGATCCCCAGCTTCTCCAGTCTGCATTCCTAACTGTCCTTAGACAAGATACTAAATCTACTGCCCCAGTGTCTGATAGAAAAAGTATTGTGTGAATTGGTGAATGTGAAGTGATTTGAGTCGTAGAAGCCTAAAGCACTATATAAATAAGTTTATATACCATGTACACACTCTGAAACATCAGAGCAGCTTGTTTACGGCACATCCAAAAAGCAGAGCAGTATTATATAATTTTAAAGCCACGCAGGAAAATCAAACCACACCACCGATAACAAAGAAAACTATTATACCTGCACAGTGTATAGAGGCAGTTACAGAATATGAATATGTTGAATGCCTTTTAATGACAAGCAGCAAGAATAGCATCAGAAATTGAGTTTGATTTGATATGTATAAAAATGCACTTTAAGTTGAATGCACAAGACTCGAGCTGTTACAGATGTTTGACAGTGAAGCCATGTAAGCCTGACAGTGGCCGTTGTGGACCCAGATCAATAAGAAATCCAATAAGAAGAAAGAGTGAGTATGGACAGGGTTGGTCAGACTCATCATTATTGGGAGCTGCCATTCGTCCATCTCAGTCTCATTCTCCATTTCAAAGACACGTCGGCTGCTGAGCGTGTGATACTCCCGCCGTCTTCTTCTGATTACCACTCACCACACTCACTGATAAGATCCCAGCTGGAGCAGGTCAGGGGCCACAGTGGCCGCTCTCTGTCTTCATGTCTGTTCTAAGTATCAGTATCAACATGCCTGTATGTTCATGTTTGTCTGGCCGCTCAAGCATCGCCACGTTTTAATTGTATTAGTGAAGAACACCTGACGTCAGCACTTCACGTGAAGTGGCGTGAGAAAGGGAAATACATTCACAGCTCTCGCACACACATCGATATGCTCATACAACTTTGCCAGATAGGACGTTTTTCAACATTTTCACAGATCAGGCAAGTTTAGGGAAGTGTGTGCAATTTGGTGCAGATCCAAATAAAAATCTGGAAATGTGGTTTTATAAGATGAATAAACTGCCTGAGTGCTATTGTAGTGAGACACATCCAAGATAAAATAATAAGAAGACCCACCCCTCTTTGCACTAAACCTCACATGCCTGTTATTTCACTACGTCAAATGAAGCAAAAAATATGCTCACACTTTTCACAAAAACATCATCATTGGCTTCTTGGAGCTGTGTACAACATATTGATTCACTCAGTCCCTTCATTCACAACACAACCATCTGACAAACTCAGAGATCCTAGTGGTCCATTAAAAAATCCGTAATGTTTTCACTGTCTCTTCACCAGCCACCTTCTTGTGCCTATCATTCAGGTGCATGCTGGGACAGGGCTCACTGGGCAATCACAAAATCAAATAAACCACCGCTTATCGTGCCTCCCAGGCTGAAATTTCCGATTTTGCAGACATTATGAAGATGTGTTGATATTTTGTGTTTTGGCTTTTTGTCAGCAGCTGTCTACAGTCTTGACAACAGCACACATGGATGTTAGAAGAAAACACTATGCATATGAAGGGGGCGGTTGCCTGTATCAGCCTAATGGTATATACAGTTTATAGTGGGCAAACATACAATGAAGATCCAACAGTGTTTAAAACATTTCCCCATGTAAATAATTGCAGTCTTTGAGCAGCAGTGCACTTACATATGATTTGCATATAATTTATCTCTTTCAGACAGAACTGTTGGTAACAGGATGTTTCGTACTGTTTGCTGTTGTTGCTTTTATTGTGAGTATCAAGGCTGCTGAGATAATTTTGCTTTATTATCGCTCACGTTGCGCTTTCCCCTCATGACAGAGCCATTTCTCACCGAGACACCCTCTTCTAACTAATTCATTTTCCTGAAACAGAATTTATCTTCCATTACCCAGCACATACAGAGATACAATCATATTTCCTCCTCGCTGAAAAAGAGGAAAAAGGGGCTTTTGTTTCCGTCTCTTCAACGATGGAGGGTTCCTGACGATCGCCTCTCCATGTAAACTATTTGAATTCATAATGTGGAACTGATGGATGAATTAATTCCCTCGGCCACTTGTCTGATTCAATATCATGCGTTTATTTGAGAGTGCTGCGTCTTTGTCTCACTGGTGTTGCAGAACTCCTCGAGAAAAGAAAATCTTGAAATATTGATGAACGGATAATCATCTCTCCGCCTTCAGTTACCTGTTACTGTTTCACTGTATTCTGCCTTTAAGCCAAGGGAGCAGGTTTGTATGATAACTGAACTGCAACTGACTGTGTACACACACTTGAAGAGCAGACGCACACACACAGAGAGTCATCCCCATTAACACAAAAACCCTTCCCACACAACACAAACCCCACACAGGTACAGATGGATTTTTTTAACATCAACAGCCCTCAGCCATTTTTCCACTCATCGTTCCCTTCATCTCACTCTATCTTTTCCTCATCCTTCTTTCTGTCTTCTCTCTCATCTCCTGAACCTCCAGCGGGTTCCTCCTGATTCATTATTTCCTGTCAGCATGTGTCTCTCGAGGCCTCGCATGCACTGGAGCCCCTTCTCTAACGTCAGTCGAGCTGGTAAACGCCCCCCCCCCCCTCTTCCTAAAGAGCTGCACCCTGTGTTCGCACTTTAACTTTTAAACAGGCAGCAAACACTGTCAAGAAGATAATGTGAAAAAAGCTTGTGCTCTCGGCTCCAGGCTTATCAAGAAGTGGTGTCAGGTGCATACAGCCTCAACACCTGAGATGTGCCGATGACGATCGTGTGGCTGAAAAGTTTCAGCGGGGGATTCTCGAGAGCAATAAGAGAGTTTTGAGAGGATTTATATTAGGATATATAGGACCAGGCGTCCTTCTATTTTGTCCCAGCGGCTACGTGACGGTAAATAATCAGAGCGCTACATAGGTTTGGGGCTCTGGATTTTGAGCTCATTTTAAATTTCATCAAAATTGAATGAGCTAAAATAGAAAGAGAATATTACAAAAATAAGACTGATATAAAATAAGCCAAGACTAGAGCCAGCAGTGATTGCTCGGCCAGCGCTCCTGCTGCCTTGATTTAAAGTTATGTCAGTGTTGGTGAATCTAGGATGATTTCTGCACTTATATTAAAGATGTATACGTTTAAAGAAAGAAAAGAA
The DNA here is from genome assembly GCF_024713975.1 of Paralichthys olivaceus. Classification (NCBI taxonomy): domain Eukaryota; kingdom Metazoa; phylum Chordata; class Actinopteri; order Pleuronectiformes; family Paralichthyidae; genus Paralichthys; species Paralichthys olivaceus. The sequence goes on from NC_091094.1 coordinate 9,475,208, forward strand.
AAAAGCAGTGAGACACTGTATTTGAGAAAGAGAGAGAGAAAGAGAGAGAGAGAGAGAGAGAGAGGATGTTGTTGTAAAGATCTTGTAAAATAAGAAGTTGTAACAAAATGTTGTGGATGTGTTTTACGTAGACGGGCCACAAATTAAAGAAAAAAGCCTGAATAAATGAACGGAGAAACACAAAGAATGCAGAAGGAGGGTGGGGGGGGGTCACTGCATGGTTTGAGAGGTATGAAAATAATATGAATGATATGCTATGAACTTCACAGAAACCAGTTGTCAACCCACTTTCATCACCTATGGGAGATTTGGGATGTTTGACAGTGTCCACCATCAAAATCTAAATTCCACATGAGCGAGTGGCTTTGGAAGAATGTTGTTTATCCCAAAACACAGCACAGAAGATGTTCTGGATGCTCAGTGGTCAAAACATTTCACCAAGAAACACAGAAACACACAAGAAGAAACAGGAAGGAGATCCACTTGCTTAGTAGCCACACATTCGCATTGACAACCAGTTATGTCATGAGATAATGTTTGCTTTTTAAATCAATTCAATTTTATCTGTAGAGTGCCAAATCAGACATTATCTCAAGGCACTTTATGTAGAAAGGTCAAGACCTTAAAAAAACGTTTAATTTACTACACGTCACTTAAACAACTACTTAATTTACTACACCTGTAACACTGGAGGGCACATCACAGAACTCAGACCCTATAGAACGTTTGGATCTGCATTCTTTTAAATGAAAAAACAAAGCGACATCGGAGGAGGTTAGGCCATGGTCACTTCTGAGATCACGGCAGAATGAGTGACGACTGTAGCGCCGGCAACATTGTGCCCATGGTGTGCATCTGCCCCTACAGCTCCCCTACTGTGCATATTGCATTTTGTGGAGTTGTAGCATTCATTTCTGACACGCACAACCAGTGCACTGAACATGCTAGGCAGCCATGATGCGGACATATTGGATTGTGGATGACCCATCTGGGTTTGGACAAGCATTGTTGACATACTCTGATTTTAAATTTTGATTTTACTATCAGAACCACTGACTCTGTCAAGCCTGCATGGGTTCATCATGTCTCTGCCTGTGGTTGGTTTTCACGTCTTCACTGCACAGCAGTATTTGGGGACACAAGGGGAGAAAGAGAGAGGGGACAGATCAAATGTGATTTATCCAGTGCTGGACAGAGAAGCAGTAAACATCACACACTGAAGAGGATCAGGGGGTCACAGGGGGGAAGGTCACAACTGCTTTAATACTGACAAGTCCTCGACATGATTGTTGTGTGACGATGGAGAAAAGTTGGTTTTAACTGTTTGCAGCTGACTCATAACGTCCTTCACAGATTTTTGGGGAATACACTTCTGCCTCATTTATCTTTATTCTCCTAACTCAAGAATAAGATTAACATTTCTGTTGCTCTGACAGAACATTAACATATCATACCATGAATTATTTCTGGATGAACCGTCACTTGTTACTTTGCTCTAAATGTTGTTTCTGTGAGTTATGGGCAGTTGCAGAGCAATCTGGCAGCAGGTTGTTGGGGTCAGACACTGTTATGATCTGACTTGAGACCTTGGACTGTCACGATGGCCGTGGAGAAGGAAAATAAAAAAAATACAGAGGCAGTGCCAGTGTGAACCTGATCAGTGCATTATGACAGGTCATCATCACACTATATGAAATATTGAGACACAGGAAGCATAAAGGGGAATAATGCAATTAGCTTGGATGTGTCAATCAATGATATCATTATACGATCTGATTTAATCTAAGTTTATTCAATCATTTCTTCATTAAATCACGGTTCAGTGTGTGATAACCCTCCTCTTGGTTAACTGAAATGAAAAAGATATGACAGAGGGCATTAAATTATAAACCAGAGCTCTGGTGTCAGACATTTCCATTTGTAAAAAAGCCTAACAACTAAAACTGAGAGTTGCTTATATAGGAATGAAATGTACAAACATTTTACAACAGATAAATAAACCAGTCAGCAGTTTTCCTCAAAGAGCTGCCAACATTTTCTTGCCAACTGCAAACTGGAAACGACATAGACAAACCTGTCTTTAGTTCTCACCACTTTCAAGTTTTTTTTTCTGTTGTGGATAATTATTTTGTTTTTAGTATTTTTAAATTACTGTTCCAACATTTACTGTTTTTATATCCTTTCACATTTTGCACCAAACTCTCTATCACTGTGTCTGTTTAAATACAAATACAACACAAGAATTCAAATACAACTCTGACTGACTGCAATGCCTTTGGAGGAAAAACCACGACACACGTAGGTTTGAGTCCACCTGCTGCGGCTGTGGATTCAATTCCTGCACTGTCCTGTCAATAAAAGCAAAGTGAAGCAAAAGAAGTGCATGTTTTGTTGATTTGTCTGTGGACATATTTATGATCACTCTTTATTTCTACAATTGTTTTAAATACCTATGATTGCCACAGTAATTATTTCAAATATAAAGATTCAACACATATTGTATAGGCTATTTCTGATAGTACAGGTCAAGGTAAGTACTTGCTATCAGACAGCAGCCTGCATCTCTTTAGAGGAAATTGTCCTTGTGTGATCGGTGTTGAGTTGCCACAAGCGAATGAATGGTGCCTTAAATTAAATTAGCGACAAGATAACACATTTGGTTACCATGCGGCTCTGCTCCCAGGAGGCCTTATGCCTTATGAAACAAATAGTTGAGTGATGAGACACGCAGTGGAAAGCGTGGTCTGCAGGGACAGTCTTAACTAAAGAATCAGACCACCGGCCCCATCTGTACATGTAAAGGTTGAATATTTACAGTGCAATATATACAGATAGCTCCGTGTTGTCATCAATCATACAATCTAGAGCTACATATGTTTGCAGACATAAAAACTATAAAAAGTGTTTTAAAAGCTTTGGATTAGTTTTTCAATTTACAAAGCTGCAGCACAGATATAAAACATCTACCTGAGCAGACAGACTGTATAAGCTCAGAGCCGAGTGATCCCCGTTATAAAAATTGCATGGCACTGCTGGACCATGACTGACACACACCCTTCAGTGGCTCCACTTCCACTTCACCGCAGTCACATTCATGGAGAGACACCAACATATCAAACTGATACAGGAGAGGGGGAGGAAGGAAAACTGAGCAGAATAAAGCTCCACAGTGCAACATGAGAAAACAGTTGGTCCACAGAGCTCCTGGTGTTTTTATACACCGTCTGAGCAGCTGTTAGGGTGATGAACGTATTTTTGACTGAATGATTTATTCCATACACAAACACTGATTACTTTATTCATGTTGAGAAAAGCTGATCAGTGGAAGAGTGTGCAAACATGATGGGTCAGTAAAGATGTTTCCTTGATTCTACCATTTACAGCATGGAACCTGAGAGGAAGATTTCCATGATGAGATCTCACAAACCTTATGATCACACGTTTACATTTGTGTATCCCTTGAAAATTGACGTTTCATTAAATATTGTGCAGGCGTGATGCCAGAGGAGAGGAAAGCTGTTAGCTAAGTAACTAGTGCTACTGCCATGCGGTTGTAAGCCTTCACCAGGGAAATCTCATTTATTGGGTGAGGTAACCATGACCTTTGACTTTTTTCAAGTTCAAGAGGCCAAAAACATTACATGTGAGGCCACCGTGGACTTGACCAATGTCGTTGGACATCTCAGGCTTGTTTTAACTGGTAACAGTTGAAGCTGCACTTTGTGAAACATGCTAATGTTAGAGACACTATGAATTATCCAGGGATCGTTAAGGTCTGTACGAAATCTGGTCCCTATGTTGTCAGGATAATTTATTCATGACCTGAGTGTGAGAGGAACAGACCAACAAGCTGACTGGGACTGCCGTCCCTAAAGCCCCACCATTAGCATGGCTAAAAACTGAACAGCATAAATCTGATGAAACATATAATAACCACCGGTGTCTACTAGTGATCAAAAGGAAAACCACTAACCCTCGGTAATATCTGCTCCCTGAGTCCCAGTCTTCATTTGTAGAATCTGAACTAAACATAAGTACAAACCTCTTCCCTCAGGCTTAATTTGACAGTCCATCTCTCAAAATCTGTTTGTAGAGACCTTGTAAATTCTCTGGAGGGTATTTGTTGATCACTGGCACCATTCTGTCATTCAGCAAATACCAAAGATTTACCTGAAGACAAAGACTTGAAAGAATACAGCCAGCGCCCGTCAATCTTTCCCTCTGTCACTCTTGTGTTGTTTCAAAGACCTGTACCTACTGCCACTGCTTAAAATATTACAAATGGAGAAACAAAGTCGAAAAAAAAAAACGATAGAGAGGGTTTATGGATGCAACTATTTAAATAGAGTTGAGTTTTCGTCGAGTGTACGACTAGAAACACCTTCAGTAAAGGAAACAGAGTAAAGTCTTTCATGGGAAACATGAAACTAGTTATAAACTCCTAGCATCAATATTTTGACCTAAAAAAATTAGAAAATGTCCCAAAAACTATAAAAATATGCACGATGCATTTTCCATTTGAACTAGAAACTGCTTTTCAGCTGTCTGGACTTTTCACTGGTTTGAATAACTCCAACACCGTTTTGTAGAAAGGCAACGTTGTAGTTTTCCTGAACTTTTCTCAGGTTGGTGAAAAGGTGAAAACTGCTTACTATCGATTGATTTCTCTTTTCTCTCTTTTTACTTTCCATTCTGCAGACACTACACTTTTGTTGTCCATTTGTACGTCCTGCATTTCTCACCAGAAGATAACACTTATCTGCGCAATTATCTGTAGAGAAGTGATGATCAATACAGCGTATTTAAAATGGTTATGGAGCAAGAGTATACATTAGCATAAGTGGGTTTAAATGCAGATGCAAAAGGGATGATTTTTAAATGAGATGGAGGTGGGGGGGGGGGGTGAGAGACGTGTGGCTGGTGGCGTTACCACCTCCGCTGCACCTGTCAACACACGGTTATAATATAAACACAGTCATGTAACAAGGAGTATGAGAAAATGGGGAGGGGGGGGGGGGGGTATACCATCTTATAGGAAATGCAAACACACCAGTCAAACCATAATGCCTCACTACCATTCACTTTACACCATGAGCCACCACATGTGTGTCTGATGTGTGACACACACACCAGTGAAAACATCACTAGGATTATTTTATATTCAATTTCTGGCAAAATCCCTTTAACCTTAATCTTACACACTGGACCTTTAAAGCAAAGCCACTGGTAAAGCTGCTGCGATGCCATTCAAAAGTGACCAAAATGAAACGTCCTGTGACCTTGGATAAAACTGTGAATTTTTCTAAAAATTGTTGGAAACATTTTGGATAATGTTAGAACACTAGTCAACAACATATTTTTTCCAGTGTCCTCGGACATTTAAAAAAAAGAATGATCAATGTCGGGATGTGAGAAGTGAGTAGAAAACCACTTCATTAGCGAATGATGCACTGGGAAGGATTGAGCATTTTGTTTTCAAGTGTTTGGGCCTGTTTCTGTCGTCCCTCAACAAAATAGTTGAAACCCAGTGCCAGCTACTCGGGAAATGTTTGTACTGAGAGTGTGAGGGAGAGTGAAGTGTGCTGAGAGGGCGAAGGGAAAAGGGGACAGAAATAGACTTGTTTTGTGAGTTTATTTTGAGCTCCATTACCCCTATTACAGATGAGTATCTGCTCTCCACCCTCTTCTAAATGCTGAGGATGCAGGTGGCCCACTGAGGAAAGCACCTATTAATCTCTCCCTGGCTATCTACATATCCGTCTGCCCATTTATTCATCAGCTCATCAGAAGACAATCCACCCATTCCATTTCACTATTCTTCTGCCTCCCCTCCATCTTTCGGATAATCAGTCCATCAACAAATCCATCTGAGCATCCAGCCAGCAATTCATCTACCTATCCCTTTATCTCTCCATCATTCATCCATTTGTCTATCATGTATCCGTCCATCCATCCATCCTCACACACTCCCTGCACCCCCATCAGTTTCCAGCTGCTCCATCAACTCCGCACCTCAGTTGTTTAAAGTGCTTCGCATGAATACAACAGGCTGTATGTTAGATGTCCAAAACAACAGACAAACGAAAAAACAGAGGAGCTGTTCAATCAATAGACGAGGCGAGCTGCAATCACTCCTGTGACTCAGTGGTTCTGGGAAAATGCGTAATACAGCGACAGGGGAAGACAATTAAAAACACAGAAAGAAAACAATGTACAGACGCAGTTTTAAGGCATGGCTGATAGAGTTGATTACCAAGAGAGTCTCCAGTCACTAGAATCAATTACATGCTCACAGATATATCCAGTAATTGAAATGGATTAGTGTTGGAGGATTATTCTCCCGTTCCATGTACAATAAGACAGTGACGGTGGAAAAGTGTCGAGAAGCAGAATCCCTGCAGATTAAAGGGAGGGACATACACCTATTTGCTTTCATACCCACAGCCAGATGAGAGATTTGCTAGCAGCTGCTTAGGTTAGCTTAGCAGAAATAACGGAACCAGAGGACAAAAGCTAACCTGGTTCTGTCTAATGGTAAAAACAAACTGACAACCACCACATCTAATGTTTCATAATCAAAATGCTGTATCTGGGTTCAACAATATAAACATAGTTTGGGGGGTTATGTGCCAGTTTATTGGCTATGTCACAGTCAGACACATAAAATGAGGGATGACTTTATGTATAGAAATAATAATGAATCCATAAAGTGTAAACAACAAGCAGAAGACGAATTGTATAAATGAAGGCATGGTATAAGTTCACGTTGAGTCAATATTATTATATTTTTTTATTATATATATTTTAACTATAACATTGACACACACTCAGACACACACACACACACACTTTCATATTCATGTCTAATATACATCACAACAGTCCGCACAGACGTCAGGGATGATTTGGGGTTCAGTGTCTTGCCCAAGGACACTTTGACAAGCAGACTTGTCCTACAACACATGACAAGAGCTCAGTAAAAACAATCAAACAATAAATAACAAATTAAAAACATTTAAGATTCATGAGATTCATGTGGTGCGGCACAATACTGCCACACCACACCTTACCACGTTTTACAAAAGGCCATCTCCTTTCTTGATGGTTTATAACAACTGGGCATCAGAGCAGGTGTTGTACATTGATAAAATAATAATAATTCCTGTGAAAACTACCGAGCATAGCAATGTTTAATCGTTTGTTCCACACATTACTGGTATCAGACTTGAAGCTTAGCATCAAATAGTCTTTCTTGAAGTGATCAGGTAACACAGCCACGACCTGATTGACCCCAATTTTATTGTATTTAAATGGGGTTTTCTGGAAGAAAAAAATGTAAAACGGAAAAATGAAAATATCTTTGCTTGCTCTGAAACCCACTGAGGTATCTGTCGCTCTGTGTGTCATCACTCGCCCCAGGGAAATAAAAACAAGTTATTAATATTTCTTATTTGCAAGGTTAAAAAATTAATGAACTATTGAATTCTTATTGATTTGTCCTCTGCTCTCTAAAAGGAATATCTGCAAATGTCTGCAAAGGTTGATTGTCACCAGTGATATTAGGAAGAGGAGGAACAAATGTGGAGGGAAGAGCTTAGCTGCACATGTCATTCTCAGACACCCCTGCAGGCCAACCATTAGCAAGCAAGAGGCAATCACCATTTCATCAACGTTCACCGCACGACCCCCCCCCCCACCTCTCTCTTTTATTCATGCCTGCTTTCTTTTTACTTTTGTTTTTCCTCCTCCATTTCTCATTTTGATTCTATTTCCATCACTCTTCCATTCTCCCTCTCCGAGCTCTTCTCTCCTTCCATGGACGACTGTGGTGGTGGACGCATCCATTCATCCGCCTCTGCACGCACTGGTGAATGTTGATTTGAGTGAAGAATACCGAGAGTTTTTTTGTGTGTGTATGTGTGTGAGTACCACAGAGTTGTGTACCTGTCAGTGTGCGATGATGTTTGTGAACCTCGGGCGACCCTCTGCACCCTGATGGCAGCGGAGGAGAGTGTGTCGTGTGTTATGGGATAATGGAGGATGTAGCTCTCATTTCTCTCATTACAGCCGTCTATCGCTGTCTTTCTCTCCCATGTAAACACACACACCTCTTACGGACACACAATACGAGCACACACGTGCACATCTACCTGTATCCTTTCCCTTCACTCACCACCTTATCGGTTTAAACCAGCTCTGACAGTGCTGGCCCCGCTCACACACACCGTGTCTCGGGGGCACAGCACATTATGAAACAATTACTGCCTTAATTGACAGTTAATTAATCCAAAGTCAATTTGACCTTGCCAGTTTAACCTTGAGATTGAGAGCCGTGGTAGACCCGACACTGACACAGAGAAAGGTGGGATCGGGGGAAGTGATAGACGAATGTCGACTGACTTATCTCTACACCAACGGAGAAATCACTCGCAGTATCTTCTTGTCAGCGTTAAGATAGACTGCACTGGTGTGTGTGTGTGTGTGTGTGCGTGCGTGTATGTGTGTGTGTGTGTGTGTGTGTGTGTGCGTTTGTGTGTGCCTTCAACATTACACCTTATCAGACAATTGCCAGTTTATTTTGCTGAACTGATCATTTAGGTGTTAATTAGACCTCTTATTTGAAAACTCTGCAAAACCTCTGTTCAGCTGGCAACCGCCTTGGCTACAGTATGTGTGTGCGTGTGTGAGTGTGTGTGTGTGTGTGTGTGTTTTTGTGAGTGTGTGTGTGTGTGTGTGTGTGTGTGTGTGTGTGTGTGTGCACATTCCCCCTTTATCCTCTCTGTTAGTCAAAAGTTGTAGTTTCACAACTAATTTCGTGTTTCCCGCTTAGACAGAGTATAACGATGGACGACCTGATGGCTCCAAAAAGGGAAGCCAAAGTTTCCCGATTGCCCCCTGGTGGCTAGCTGCAGTAAAGGTAATAAATCACACCTCCTACATGTTAGTGGGTGGTTAAATTAGTTATTTGATGCTAAAAATGGGGAGATACATCATGATGGACAGTGGAAACAATCCCCTGATTGCTTCTGTTTTCAAATGTAAAAGACAGCAACGTTCATATCCTATAACAGCACGACAATGCACTGCTATTTGAATGCACCCAGTATATAAGTCAAAACAATTCCACAATCACAAGGACAGCTGTCAATTCTGCTTCAGCCCAACTTCACATCATCCCAGCAGTCAAATTATAAGTTCAACTTCTTGCCATGCAACCAAACAGAAGTCAAAACTCATCAGAACATCTGAGCCGACCTCGACGTCAAGACCCCCGTTTAGGTCCGGGCCCCTTTTCCTCTCAAACACCGACACGTTTTCTGTATAAAAATCTATGGCACGCTGGATAAATTTGTCTCCACTTTGTGTTGCTTTGACAAGACAGAGCTGCAGCTTCATGGCCGACTGAATTTGTGTGATTAAAGAGACGACAAGCAAAACCATCTGCTTGTCACATCCATCTGTCATCGCCCAGCGTTCGCCATCAGCCGCACATCACTCAAAAAACATCAGCAAGTTGTGGTGAGAGAGAGAAACAGAGAGAGGGGGCCCCGAACGCTGTGATGCCTCAGAGGGGGGGGGGGCAGGAGAGGGGAGCTGAGGAGACCGGGAGGTGAAGGAATGAGAGTCAGAGGGTGTGACTGAAAGTGAATGAGGGAGTGAGGGTGGAAAGACAGAGCCCAGGGGTGATGGAGAGAGGGACAAACTGCAAGAAACTGGGAGAGATAGATGGAGGTTTTCTGCTGCCTGTGTCTGATGCCGCCTGTTGATGTCGCCCTGTTGTGCCCACAGATTGTCTTATGGTTACAGGAAGTGTCCTGAACGCTCCCACTAGTGCACCATCAAATCTCAGTGTACCATCAAATCTCAACAAAGCTTCATTCAATCTGGTTCCTACAGTTTTCATATATCGCTGTTCATTCTCCTTCCAACAATGGAACAGGACTGATCTGTTCACACACACTGAGCTTCAGACATTTAGTTATATTTTACCTGCAAATGTTTTTATTCAGGCTTATAAGAGCGATTATAAATTTCTTTTAAGTAAATTCAGGCACATTTGTCCACTTCATTGTTAGTTAGATTATCGAGACATTTTATGAGTCTGAGAGATGGGGTTAATATAATTTGTCTTCATGTCCATTTAAGCCATTAACACGACCTGGGCTGAATATTACACAATATGTATATTTAATCTATGTAGATGATTGTGCTTTTTATTCTGCAGATGTTCTGTGATGTCTGATGCACAGTGGGACAATAAAGTCTATCTGATCTGATCTGAAATATTTGTAGTTCTCTATTTAAACATACATAATCCTGAGCTGCAGCAGTGTGAGGTCACCCTCTCTTCTGGTAAAAGAAGAAACGCAGGACGTAGAGAAGGAGCGAGAGAACGACTGGATTCACACAAAAGCTGAGTCAAGACTGTGAAATAAAGGAGGCGAGTCTTTGTCCAGAAGACCTCTTGTTGCTTCATTGTGTTTCTACGTGCTCTCCTTCTGTCTTTCACATTTTCTTCATTCAGTCTCCGTTGTTCTCTTCTTCCTCCTCTCTCTCTCTCTCCTTTCTCTCCGTTCACCTCAACAATGTCCTCTCATCCTCAGAATAAAACACAGTCAGCAAAGGGGCCTTTGGGAGTTTGTGGGAAAACCAGCCCTCATATTTCATCTCACCATCCCGGCCCTGTTCTCCCTCTCCCCCTCCTTCTCTGGAGTTTCTGTCTCCTTTTCTCTTCTTCCTCCTCCCTTTCCCTCTCTCTCTATCTCCCCCAGCCACTTTCTCTCCATCTTTTTCTTCTCTCCCTCCCACCAACTCTCTCCAGGATTATCGATTTAGCGTAGGCTGTGATTGAGTCTCACTGGGTGTAATGTGGGCCCTAAGGTGTCTTCTGAATGGAGAGCATCATGAGTTATGGACTAACTATAGTCACTCTTCCACAACACCTGAATCACACACACACACACACACACACACACACACACACACACACACACACACACAGAGAGAGAGTGAGAGAGAAATTGCTTTCTCCAATGCAAACCAACCCTTGTGTGCAAAAACAAGGACACACATTGATCATAGTTACACTCGCTGACGCACACATGAACACACACACACACACAGTCGATCTGATGCTCATTACAGACATAACTTTACCTCAACATGGTGAACATGTTATAAACTTGCTTTTGCTCATTTGCGTTCAGCGGGATTTAATCTAGCTGTGACCTCTGACACTATTTTAATCAAATCACAGATCTATCACACACATCTTTGTATATTATCAATTTATGTAATCCATCCATCCATCATCTATACCACTTATCATTCATGGAGTCAAACCACAGGGACACAGGGAGAACAGGCTCCACACAGACAGACCTGAACCCAGGACCCAGAGGCCACAGTGCTAACCACTGCTCCAACGTGCCACCCTGCCATTATATCATACATCATAGCATTATTGTATATAATAGCATTATAAATATAACATATGTGATTGAACAACCTCAGCATCCACACAGATTGAACAGTGCACAAAGATTTTATAAAAGCTTTACTCACCATCAAAACAGGAGCAGACAGCAAAGTGTCCGTGTTGAACCGTGTCAGTACCACGTCCGTCACTAGAGAACAGGCAGGAATCAAACCTTTCAGGCGTGTAGCACAGACTCATCCATGTTGAGAGGAAAGTCTCGTCTGTGTGGTTAACAAGTGTTTGTTAGCTTAAAATACTGCAACTGCGTTAATTCAAGTACTTTCACTCACAATTTGCTCAATACTTAGAGACTAACTTTGCATTTTTTTACTAGTTTATAGTTTATACTTCAGAGGGAAATGTACTTTTTACTCCAATACACAGCTCATTCCCAGTTATATGTCATATTAAACGTTTTATACAAAAACACACAGTGAGTTTATAAAATACCTGTTAGCATCTAAAGCAACAACATTAAAGTGCTGTGCACAGTAATCTGTTTATCATCTTAACAAGTCAGGGACATTAATTATACAACAACACATGAGTCACAGAGAGTAGATCATAATAGTACTTCTACTTTAGATACTACTTAGAAACTACTAGAACCACAGCAGGATTTTCATACTAGATTCATTAAAGGAGACATTTTAAGTCAAACGTTCATATTTTAAATTCGATGTGGTTATAAAATCTTCCTCCCTGACAGTGTCAAACGTCATGACGAGGTGTTTACCTGTGGTGACGTGTCGGTGGTGACGTGTCGGTGGTGACGTGTCGGTGGTGAACTTCAGCAGCTGGAGGGAGAAGTGACTCTGACGCCTGCTGCCGCCGCAGGAAACTTTACGCACCGGATGTTTGAGAATATCCACTTCCTTAACCCGCGAAATCTGACGTCAGAGTCTGAAGGCCCGCCCCCCTGAACGCACTTTTCTTTTTTCAAATCTTATATTTTATTTTCTTTATTGATGGAGGGCCTGCGATCACTACACTGTAAAACAAACTGTGCTACAAGCAAAAGTTGAAAATGTTAAGGAAAAAAAAAGGAAATTATAATCATAATAATTATGATTAGGAAAATAAAAAGAAAAGAACTAGATGCAGAAAAATACGGTAGCCGAGAGAGTTCAACCCTCAAATACATGCAAATAGAAAAACATATGGAAATTAAGAAAACAACTTAAGGAGACGTGTCGTCAACTCAGTTTGACAACACGTGCACTTCAAGTTTGTTCAAGTACAAACAAAACAAAGCAAATCCTCACATTTGAACCTGGAACCATGTAAATGTCAAATATTTATTTAATATTTATGTTTGCCTGTAAAATAGCTTAAGCGATTAACAAACAAGTTGCTGGTCACAGTTGTAAAATATAAGAAAACATCACATTTGAGTTGATTTTCATATGTTTTGAGAGAATTCATTTGCCTCTAAAGTTCAAATGTTCCTCTGAAATTAGGTGAAGTAAAACTATAGTAAAAGGAATCATTGCAGTGCAAGTGCCTCAAATAGTTTAGTTTGATTTGATCTTATAGTCAAAAAGTATGAGTGAGAAAACATAGTTCAACAAGTACTTTTTCAGGCCAGTATCACATACATACAATGTGGCACAGGGATGCAGACGTCCACAGGATCTGACCAGGCCCGATTCTCTAAGATGAGAAACACAAAACGAAATTAGAGAAAAAGAGAAAACCTGCAGTGAGGTCATTCAAAGACAGTTACCCTCTCCACAAATGAGCGGGTGCGGGCAGAGCCAGAGCAGGAGAAATGAAAACAACACAGTGGATAGAGAGTTGAAATAAAAATACATAGTGTGTGAGAACAGGAAAGATACTTATAGGAAAAAGTAAATAATTGGAACAGGTTGCACAGAATTCTTTCACTGTAAGAAATGACTGAGACAGAGGGATCTACCTGCTCTTACTCATGTGGATTCAGTATCATGCACCTGAATTAGCAGGATTGATTTCAGGGGGTCAGTTGACAGTGCAGGATGTAGCACATACACTGATGACAGATTGGGAGCCTATAACAGGTCTGTATCATTCATTAAAAGGAATTTACTTTCACAGAAGTCGGTTGTATTTGCGGCTGATGTCTTCAAATATATGCTCGCTTTTATCCGAGCATTAACCTCCACCCCCTCCTTCTCAAACACCCAACTACCTGCCCCAAAACCAAGACGCTCATTGTAATTCGTGAATCCTATTAGGATTGGCCCCAGAGTCGGCCTCTGCTTAGCAAATAAATAATGGTAATGATGATGATCCCTCATCTTGTCACTGGGGCTCTCCCCCGGGGGCCTCGCGGTGCAGGTGGAGGGAGCCTCTCTCGGCCTAATTGGTTCCAACCCTGCAGTCTTCTCTCCAGCCTTTTCTCTCACCCTCCCTCCCTCACACACACACACACACACACACACACACACCATCTCTCTCTCTGGGCCCCAGTTCTCAGTCAGTAAACTTGTTTGTCTGTGTGTCATCACCATCTTTATTTTATTCTAACACAAGCAGGAAATCACATGAACACATCAGCACTTTGCAAATTGTTTTGTCCTCACACAGATGGATTAACAGAAGTGAAAGCAAACACACAAAAACATACACACACACACACACACACACACACATTCTTACACCTCTTATACGCCAAAAAGGCGATTGACTCCTTCCAACTGTCAAGAGTGTCATGAAGTGACTGTTGGCATGTTATTACAGTGCAGATCCAGTAGAGGGCTCTATCACTGTTTGCACAGGTGGGATTAGGTGGAGTCGAGGGCTGACTGGATGTGACCACAGCCCCCACACTGGTGGTGTTGTAATGTCGCAGACTGGTTCCTACAATAAAACCACTTACATGGAAGTTTTCTTTGAAATCTGAAGACATCACAAGATGTTTGCATGTCTGTTTCTTATACATTTTTCTTCCAGGTGAGTCATGTTCGACTTCACATGCACCGGAAACAGAGGAGCTCTCTCACCTCACTGTCTTGAAAGTGTTGTTTCTTGCAGGATATGAAGAAAAAAATCCCAGTTGCATGTTGTTCCCAAGATGTTAAACAAACAGTACACAAACGTTCATGGCTATTAACGCCCCAACAACTGGAAGTTCAATGTCACACTGTATGAAAGCTGCCTCGTCAGCATATAAAGTGCCAAATGAATAGAGAAGCGGAATAGAAGAAGAAATGAGTGTGTTCATTACAGACAAGTCTGTTTTGGCTGGTGTTGGTGGGTTTTTTGACCAGTGGAGAAAGGGCTTTAGTGAGAACATTCATTGGGATAATGCATTTCCATTTCCATCCTCCTTACCCAAACTTTAACCTCACAATTAAAAGCCCAACCCGGATTCTAACCCTGACATCTGTCCTAAGGCTGAGCATTCCAAGGAACCAGACAATGTTGTGTTCCTGGATCTTTTCTTCATCCAGCCCCTGAACCTAATTCTAACAATCACATCTTTATTTATATAACACTTCTCAAAACAAAATTACCGAGAGCTTCACACGTTAAAAACACAAATATACATCAAATCACAAAAAAACACAGTCATAATAGAAAAAAGAATAAAAACATTTAACATGTGACAGAAATGTAAGCATGAACAAACATTACAATTATAAAAACTATAAAATCAGGGAATGTAGTACATTCCCAAGTCTTAACCCTTAAATAGTGAGGACCAGCCAAAATGTCTATGCTCAAAATGGTCCTCATTAAGATATAAGTACACACACACACACACACACACACACACACACACACACACACACACACACACACACACACACACACACACACACACACACACACACACACACACACACACACACAGGAAACCACCTCCACCTGTCTGTGTAGCTGCTTCAGCTCCAATCATTTCACCTCATTACATTTTCACAGTTTTGTATCTCACTAGATTGCCGTGTCATTCTGAATGTACAGAAATGAAGATTAATAATTGTACAAATCAGATTAGATAATTGAATTTTGATGCCTGAGTGAAAAACGGAAGGAAATAAAAGGGATGTTATTCTGCAACACTTATTAAAAGGATCATGTCAGTGCTTTTATCTAATGCTTCAGCTGTTCTGCCCCCCCCCCATCTTGAACATCTATATTAGTGAGGACACTCCAGCCCCTTACCTTAACTATAACCATCAAAACTAAATGCCTCACCCTAACCTCAACCTAAATCTAATTCTAACCCTAAAACCAAATGTTAACATATGAGACAGTAACAAAATCAAAGACGACTAAATCTTTGTGAAAGGCCTAAAATGTTGTGATGCATTGAGGTGCAGCAGAAGAAGCAGAATCAGTGTCGGCCCTTGGAAAAGACTTTCTGAAGCCTCTCTCTGAAAATCAATAGCTTCTCTGCGAGGCAAACACGGTCTATATCATAGTTTTATGTTGATTATTTCTCCTCACACACACGTTACATTTCTCTGCAGCTGGTGGACGAAAGATGGATTATCTCTCTGACTGGAAGTTAAATGTGATTCTGAATGTGGTGGGTCAATGAGACGATGCAGAGCCGGTTCTCTTTAAAAAGGGAAGCGTCACAACGTTACTGTGCTGCACAACGCTACGCTAACATGAGCCATGAATGACATGTCACACGTTCATGGAGGCTTCGAGTTGTTTGCAGGCGTGAGTGTGATAATCACAGCTAACACCTCACAGTCACAAATAAAGGAGAGGAGGCTTGTGGAACTTTTAACAGTGATTAGATCCCTGAATATTTATCTGATCTTATTCTAATGAATTTTTGCAGTTGATAAATTAAATACTGTGTAAATATTGTATTTAATCTGCTTTATAGACAAAATGAATCGTTCCAGCAGCACTGCACAGTTATTTTTAATTAAATACAATTATATATATATATATAAAATAACACATGATCTTGTTTGTTACATTCTCTGGCACAGACACTTTGCACATCAACTGTTCCTCACAACAAACACACACTGTCTCCCTGAGCTGTGTGAAGTTGGTTCAGAGAGAATAACAGCAGGACTTTCTTTCCTCTATATCCGGTGCAACAAGGACCTCTGTTGGGTGACATCGCAATTACATGTTACTGGTGTCAAAGTACAACACGCTGAAAATGTGGTAGGTTATAAAAGAGAGAAATAAAGTAAAGGGAAAAAAACACAAACACTAAACAAATGTGGATATTAATTTTTCGCTGAACATAAGTTTCATTCCAGTCCTCAGCTTCAATAAACTTTCAGGTATTATGAAAGTTTTGCAGGTATTATGAAAGTTCATCATGTGTGTTTGTAACATACAGCCTACTTCCCAAATAGTACTACTGCCCCAAAACTACTTGAAGCAATTTATTTATCTCCTTCTTTATTTTGTATTTACCTTATTTCTGTTTAATTTAATATTTATGTTTGATTTAATTCATTTTAGGGCCTAATGGGGTTGTTCTTCACGGTCTGAAGGGTAGGCATGATAAGCTACTGCCTCAGCCTACACCCTTTCACTATACATTCTCCATTCATTCTGTTTTATTCGCACCAGAAACACCTAATGTACCTGTTGCAACTCTCTTTGCTCAGGACGACCATGTGACACAGTCAAAAGTAGAAGCAAGTAAATTGATCTCGGTCGGAGATTTCTTTGTTATTTGTAAATATTGTATTATTTCCTCTAATTTTAGAAGATAAAAACAAGCTATTTTTACCTATTAACATCTTTCTTGATTATTTTAAGTAAATAATTCAGAATCATAGCTCAGAATTTATCTACAGTTTGTCCCCAACACAACTGAAATTCTCTTGGACTGAGCAGATTCATTGCTACAGCATCATGCCGTCGTGCCCCTCCGTGCCCTCTCACCACTGCACCCGCGTAGAAATCGTCCACCCACACAAATGACAAACATTTTGGCATCCCCCTCCTCCATCCTGCCTGTGTTGAGTGGCAGGGTCAGGGGGTCAGGAATGACAACATGGCAGCTGTGATATCTTCCACGCGGTCCTTTCGGGCCAGAGCGGCGTGAAGCAGAGGCTGTTTCTCAGGAGGAAGTGACCCGTGTCTGAAGGGGTGCTCTGTCGCCCGATCAGACGACTGCTGAGGCCTGGCAACGCTACCTGCTTCGGCCTCGCTGCTCCTCTCCTCTGACAGACAACAGAGGAGGAAGGAGCCGTGACCAGACAAGTCTTCCTCTGCATGTGAACGTGGGCTGTGTGTGTCTGTGTGTGTGTGTGAGAGAGAGAGAGAGAGAGCAGACAAACAGATAGTGACTGAATCAATCAATTTCATCCAGAAAAACAGATGGAGAAGATGAAACGGTAGAACAAAGACAGGAAGAATTATTTAGAAGTAAAGGAAGTTAAAGGTAAAAGAAGTGAAACATTTTGTTTGTCTGGTTCCATGTGATTCAGGCCTGTATTTAACACTGGGACATCTCCACAGACATACAGATGCCATTCCCTGCATTCCTCCGTCTCCCTTTACATAGCGAACCGTCCCCACTGTGTTTCCTTTGACTGATGACACTGCAGCCGGGTCAGATACAGAAAATATCTCTGCTTCCTTTTCAAGCTCTGGAAATTCCTGCCCTTCATCTTCATCCAACATTTGCTCATCTGCTCCCAGACATGTGAGCAAATGGATAAATTCACACCAGTAATGTGACAACAGTCTGCACACACACACACACACACACACATATGTGGGGCCATGAAGAAAAGTTCCAGAGAATGTCCTGAGCAACTGATTTGGAAAATGTTCAAGAGTCCAGATCTTCAGAAGCTGTGTACGTATGTAACTGGACTTCTTTGTGTTTCTTGAAGAAGTTTCACCTCTCGTCCACGAAGCCTTTAAATGTGCGGACTGTCTGAAAGCAGCTAAATAGTATTAGAGATAAATTATTATTATCTGACAGCATGTGAAGGAGGTTTTGGATTGTCACAGCATATCCTGCATTTAAGATTTGTGCTGAATATGAAGAAAGGAAAGTGTGTTGTCTGAACATGAAGTGTCACTGTATTGATGCTTCAGATCAGGAACAACTTATTGGCTGCAGCAGGTGATGAAGCAGAGACGAGAGCTGGCAGGAGGTTTGACACGACGCCTGCTGCTCCTCCTCAGATCTCCTGCAGCAGGTTAGCGGGGAAGAAGCCGAGCTTTCGTCCCGTGCTGACCTTCAAGTAGCCGTTCACCTCCTCGCCCTTCTTCACAACAATCTGAGGACACACACAGCAAAATGTACATTTCTTCGAATATATTTTGCAAGCATAGGGTTCCCTCTTTATAATTAAATGCAGTGTTTTATTTGTGTAGTTTAAAAATGGCAAAATTATGAGTTAAGGGCTGGCGGTATACGATTATTTTCAAATTCTGAGAAACTCAAAACTTGGTAAAAAGGTATTTTTTCTTTCTATTTTACAATTTATAATATTATAAAAGAATATATAATTTATAGTATATAATCATCCATTAGTTGCACAAATAAAGGCTTTTTAATCTCCTCAGTAAAATGTCCTTAGTTTCTTTTCCTTACCTTTATCACATATATATTTTCAAACAGACGCACTCTGCCTTTCTCTCTGAAATCTCGATTGACAGATTTGTTGAATCCTCTATGTGTCGACAACATATGTAATGAAGACTGCAGACACTGCAGCAGACAGACCTGCGTGCACGTCTTCACAGGAGGAGTGAGACTTTAAAGTTAGAGCTGAGGCTAATTTACAGTGAGTGAGGGTTAAACAGGAACAGCTGAGAGCTCTAACAGGTTAGTGACTGAGCGTAAATCACACAAACTGCAACAGTTGTCTCCTCATGTCAACATGACACGTGCCTCTGTGTGTGTGTGTGTGTGTGTGTGTGTGTGTGTGTGTGTGTGTGTGTGTGTGTGTCGGCCTATATTTAGAGAAATGACTGGGATTAAGTATAAATACAGTGGAGATCTTTTATGCTTCGTTATGTTATAATCTGTCTGCATCCAACTGTGTGTGTGTGTGTGTGTGTGTGTGTGTGTAAGAGTGTGTGTGTGTCTGTGTGTGTGGACCTGGTCTTTCTTCAGAGTGATCTGACCCATCTCTCTGTTGCCGACAAAGGAGCGCGTCACCTTGTAGACCCTCTCTCCTCCTCGCACTCGGATGATGTAGTTGGCAGGTATGAAGCCGGTTCTCTCTCCGATCTTCCCCTGGTGCAACAGAAGCTTGGACGGTGAGGAGCTGCAGCTCCAGTTTCACAGCTAGACTTGTACTTACATTGTTTAATAATCTAATCTATTGTCCAGAGTGGCTTTGGAACCGGAGAGACTGATAAAAATAGGTGAATGGATGATGATGAGAAGGAGGAGGAGGAGGAAGAGGAGGAAGAGGAGGCAGCTGTTTCTGAAATATTTTCAGCTCCGGACCAAGAGAAACCCAAAGTCAAACCACGTCTCTTTGAATATAACATAGAACATTTAATGAGAATCGATCAACGTCTGGAGGAGACAGGGTTGAACTCAGGACTTGAATCATGAATACACCAAAATATGTTGTGTGAGAGGCAGGGTTAGAATAAAAGAAAACTAGGACTCACCCTCCACCACTCCTCGTTGGAGTCATCTATCACAGTGATACGGTCCCCAGCACTGAGGAATAAACTGGATGTGAGTGTTTGAACATTAATATAAAATAATGAGATGTGTGCGGAGGTGATTTCAGAGAGACATTGGTGGAGGTGTGGAGAGAAACTCACTGCACATCCAGGTCATCCTTCTCTACGGCCTTGAAGCGATACAGAGCCAGATAATAGTGAGACTGACTGAACACACCGATCTTCCCCGGCTGAGGTTTTTTACTCTGAGAGAAAACACAAACACTGAAAATTTAAATATCTGCATCCCAACTATATCAAAGTCGTCATTTTCATTACTGTGTTACCACTGCTTTCATAAATCATGATTATTAAATCATCCCTCATCGTGTTCTCTCACTTTGTCATCTGCAGCAGCTTTGTCTCCTCTTTTGTCTCCTTCCACGTTTGCTGCTCCGACGAAAAAAATGACGAACAAAGAGAGACAGTGAGCAAAGGTCCCCAATGGACTCAAACCTGAGACGCACAATTGACCCACTTGACGCCCTGTTCACTCACCTCCGTCACCTCCCTCATCCTCCTGCTTGGGCTGGGACTCGTCTTCCTCCATCATCATCATCATCATCTGGACAAAAGCATAATGCAATCATAAAGTCTTTACCGTCACTTTGTCATGACTGGATTGTGCTTTAACAATTGAAATAAAACAAACGTTGAGAACATAAAAGTAAAGAGTCAGTAAAACAATGCACCGGTAAAGAAAGTAAACCCTGAGGATAACATCATAAAGTGTTATGTCTGTGCAGTGAAACACTTTGAGTCCACGCTCACGTTCTTCTTGTCCTCGGAGCCTTTCTTCCGCTCCTTGTTGGCCATGATCACACCGATCCGCAGCGTCTCAAACACAGGGTCGGTGCGGTTCGACTGTGCTGCCAATCAAACGTCATCAATCCATCAACAGAGAAAGTTAACAGGAGATTTTAAAGTTTATTTTAGCTTTACAATAATGGAAGTGAAGAGAATTCTACTTGTTGCAGTTCTGTTTCTCTTTGAATGATTTGTACCGATCAGGGTCAAAGCTCTTAATCATAATATTTTTGAAGCAGTCGTCTTTGGGACTCACAGAAGGGCAGCAGCTGTGAGACCGTGGCGTTCTGTTGGCTGCTGTACAGAGGAGAACTGTACGCTCTCCTGAATCCTGGAGGCTAAAAGACGAGAGGAGACAGAGCACAGAAATAAGTTACTTACAAAATTAAAATATATGATCAGTTTTGATTTAACATCAGATATGAATATAAAACATGAATCTCACAATTTTGCCAAAACACCTCTGGAACTCCACGTAGGACTGACACTGGTGGTGGATGCTGGTTTTGCAGTTTTTACATCGCAATGCAAACTTATTGTTCACTGAAAAAAAACAAAATAAAAATCACTAACAAAGACACTGAAGTCCACTTCGCTTCATCAGACAGGAAACACAAAGAGCCAGCGTACAAACGATCATGCGCGCGCAGACGTCACAAAACTTGGGTTTTTTGCAGTAGTGGTCTTTGAATTTGTGAGGTCTGTCGTTCACTGGTTTAACTGGTTCTGGAGGAGGAGGCTCCTCTTTCTCTTCCTCTTCCACCTCCTCATCGTAGATGAAGTAGACCTGAAGATCAATGAGCAGGGAAGAGAAAAAAAAAGGGTTAAAGCGTTATTATGCACTGGTTTTGCTAACAGTGGCTAGATGGCTAATGTAAACATTGTTCCTGCGCAACTGAAACGCCATCAACTCGGATCATGCGTGTGACGTCACTGGTTCTGGGATCATGAGGAATATATCCATTGTTCAGATGACTTTCATTTTTCCTCTACATTAAAACCGGTTCCTTTCTCAACCAAATTCACATCCATGTGTGGCTGCAGAGGGCGCTGTTGCTCAGTAAAAGTGACATGGTGTTGCTTTAACATGAAACACATTATCCTTCATTAGGACGTGACCATCAGTGTTCTGTAGATCATAAAACACTGACTGTTTAATCTGCATGTTTCAAATGAGGCAACAAACCTGGGTGCTGCCGTTCCACTGAATTGTTCTGTGGCTGTTTCTTAATTTATCCTGCACCACCCACCAACAATATGAAAACAATTCTATTAATACTGGCGCTCCCTGCTGCCTGAGTCACATGGAGTCTGTCTGTTCTTCACACAAACTGCATCATATCAGCCAGGTCTGTAAATAACAGCTTCACCACTGTGTGTTTATTATCGTTCTGATCAGATTCACATTTTAGAAAGAATATCTGCTCGATACTGGGAGTTTTCAGACTCTTTTGCATGAAGGCACACACACTCACACACACACACACACACACACACACCCGCGTGCACACACAAACACATATTTATGCAAACCACAGGCGGGACAGGTTCAAAGGGTTCAGATCTCAATATAGCTTCGAACAGAGACCGAGAGAATTCACAACTGGATGTAACAAAGCTTGACATTGCTAAATAATCTGCAGTCTATTCAAACAGAGACACAGGATTGGCACACACACACACACACACACACACACGGGGGGAAACTTGACAGGCTGAACCGGCTCCGTGTCTCCATCACAGGCAGGATTAGAGGCGTCCTGCGGTCGTCAGGCCTGGATTTACACCACAATAACTGATAATACCAGAAACAGTTCACACATTACAGCGTCATTACTCTGCAACTCTATTTAGCTGAAGGATTCCTGAGCAAGCTGCACCCCAGTGCCTGAGGGCCTTCATCAACTTGCAGCTGAGATATTCAAACTTCTCACTTTGGAAATCATTCACATATCAGGGGAGCAGAAAAAGCCATGATGTGATATCTGTCAATATCCTCTGGATCATCAAGAGAAAGGATTTTCAAGAAAAACGAAGCTCAGTAAATACATGTTCCTACGTCTGAGGGACATCCAGATGAGCAGATACTTTGTCTTATCTTCCCGGGGTGGATACAGATGTGAGCCACTTCAGGTAATGATGCTGGGCTCCTTCCAGGCCAAACAAAATGGAAGTGAGCCTGAAGTGGCCCAAATATCCAAAATCCAATGTGAGCCTTTTCTGGATAAAATGTGCTCTGGACCAGATATGGGCCAGTTCTGGTATATTTAGTTCATTCTAGGCTGACATGTAACTTTGCTCCTCCTTGACTGTCGTAAAAATCTGGCAAAACGGGAACAGACCACCCATACATCCCATCATTCCTCCACATAATATAACGGTGAATTGATAGTGTTGAGTGTTCACGACATTTTAAGAAATACAGCAGCTTCCTTTCCTGATTTAATCACAAAGAAGTTTTCCTCTTTTATCAACCTTTTAAAAACAATTTACAGATTTACAACTCACTCCCATTCAAACACATGAATACAGAGCTTTTCCCATCACACTAAACCAGGAATTTGGGGTTTAGTATCTTGCCCAAAGACACCAAAGAGTGGAAGAGATGGGGATCAAACCACCAACCTCCCGATGGACGACTCTCTCTACCTCCTGAACCAAGGCCACCACATAACCACGTAACATGGTCCTGTTAATAATCCACCTAACAAACTGTTAACATTTGTCAGTAGAACTACTTTTAAACCAATTAAACCTGTTGACTTGTGTTGTGTGGATTATCCAGAGTTCTCAAAATGTTTATTCACCGTTGCAGCAGAAATTTAAGATGTTATCTCAAATTAAAATAAAGCTGACTGAAGAGGTGAGTACTACAAACATAAATATTAGGTTTCATGACTGAAGTGTTCTGTTCATCTGACTTGTGATCAGGCCCTCAGTGTGTGTGTGTGTGTGTGTGTGTGGGTGTGTCACATTAGTAAGTGCTGGATATTCGATGTCTCACCGTGTTGTCCTCCTCTTTCACCACGTTATCAGGGAGAGGTGGGTTGTCATGAATATCCACAGAGCCCTTGTCATCCAGCCTGTCACAGAAGCAAATGTCACATCGACAAGCAAATGTTTGGATGCAGAAAATAAAGTGTGACTAAGATTTGTTATGTATCAGAGCCTGTCTCAGAGGATCTGGGTTCTTTTTCTGTAGTTACAAGATACACTTTGTGTTGACTTGATTATTGATTCATTTTTATATTATCTTTGTTTTTCTGATATTAGGAGACTGATCATGCAAATGCACCACTGGAGACCACACAGCAATGGTCTTTACAGGTCTATCTCTCCATCATCTTCATCAAACACATGAGGGAACTTTGAGAGTTTTAACATCATCTGCAGACTGAACTCACGAGTCGTAATGAGCCATGGTGTCTGGTCACTTGTAGTTTTGTTCCTCCAGATATTGAGGGATTCCACCAGCAGATGTCACTGCGGACACAAAACACGCCAGCATCACTTCAGCTGCAGCAAAGAAGATTCTTCTCCCTTTTAATGTCTGATCATTTCTGTTCGTTACGACTGAGAAACCACCACTTCATTAGATCTGTCACCTTCACACCATTAATTCACATGTTTGCTTTTCTCACCACTTCAGATTCACACGAGTGAACAAAGTGTTATTATATTCAAACAGTAAACAGTGAGCTCTGCTCAGAGAAACTTGATCTTAAGTTAAAACCAGACTCACATGTAACTTGGTACATGTGGTTCGACTGCACCTACAGGGGGTTTAGATGTTTCCCTCTTCTCAGGTTGCTCGACATGTGAGAATAAATGTTAGAGGCACGGATATGAAAACATCCAGTGGACAATCAGAAATTGCTCAGGAAGTATTAGTATGAGGTTAAAATGATCACAGGAGTGAAGATCATTCTTCTGGATTCATGCACATGCATAAATAATATCAACTGACCGTGAAACTTGAACACCACTTCTTATCACAGAGACGTGGTTCTTATAAAGTCAGTGCCGTCAACTTGTGGATACTCTGTCCAGCTTTTTCTACCAGCCTTGTTGTTCCTTTACATGCTCAACTTTCCAAATGAGGCTCCAACAGGTGGGAGATTGGGATGAGTAATGCTAGCAGACCAACCCCGGCCCAGCCCTGTGTGTGTCTCCGTGTGTGTGTGTCCCTCATGTGACTGTTCTGGACAGCTGAGCACTTTAAAAGCTGAGAAGCAAAAATCCAGAGTGCTCTGCTTCCTCACTCAGAAAAGAGTAATGACAGAGTATTCTCTCTCTCTCTCTTACACACACACACACTTGTTCCATAGTCACAGTATCTCCTGTAGACAATAAAATTCTCTTGACATTGTGTGTATTATTTCTATTTTATTTTAATTGTGGGATTAATAAATTATTATTTTATTTTATCTTATCGTTATATGTGTCATGGTTATAAAATCAGGCTGGGGAGCATGATTGTGCTCAATATGTACAAAGAGGTGATGAATTAAAAGGAAATCTCCAAATGGACGAGTGGAGAACCAGAATGTAGACACTAACTTACAGGGTACAAGAAAATAAAGGGTTTTTGACAACGATGTGAATCAGATTCAGAAGGTGTATGAAAGTAGGCACATCCAAACTTTCTTAACACTAGGCTCAATAGGTGGAGTGGATTGTCCACTAAGCAGAAGGTTAGTGGTTCCTCCACGTGGTGAAGTGTCCTCGGGCGGATTACAGGACAGAGTTGACGATAACCAGAGGGTAAGGAATGTCTCACAAACATTCTGATTACAACCCAGGTAATGCACACACCCTTCTTCAGACCCTCGGCTGTGAAGAAGGCCCTGTGCTCGAAAAGTTACCTAAGGTCATTTAAAAGTTACAGGAGCTCAACTGGTGCAGACAAGCTGTTCAACATCACCTGATCTCAGCTCAACACTGACTCTCCACCATCATCAGAACACTATATGAGGCAGTATCACCCCTCCAGCACAGTGAGAGATGTCAAGAATGTACATCAAGCTGCAGTGAAGCTGTAATGTAAGATGTTTGAGTTTGCAAATAAAGACTTGATTCACTTTTAAGTAAAGTCAAACAATGAAGCACGTGACACAGAGGATGTTTTGATAGATTTTTTCTTGACTTTTATATTTTTAAAAACAAACAAAAAATAACAGATTAAATAAAATTTACAGTAGACATATGCAATCATTGTGCACTTAAACTACTTCTTCTGATACGTTCTGCACAGCTGTCAACAAAAAACGCAAACACAGTGGGGCGTCGGGGTGGAGCGAGGGGGCGGGGGTGGGGGCTAGGATAGAGGACAGAGGAAGTGAGGTAGAGGGCCGAAGAGGAGGAGAAGGGGATGAAGAGGAGGGAAGGAGTAAAGGATAAAAGGAAGGCCTAAACTTTTGTCACTCAGGGAAAGAAAGAAAAAAATCACTGAATATATAGATTTCTTTTATTCCTTACATCACTTATATAAATATATTGAACCCCAAAAAAGGAAAAAAAATCTCAGAAAAAAAACAAAAAACAGCGCAATACAGAAACCCACAACAGCAGTAAGGCAAACAGAAAGCAAGAGAGGAGAGAGCAGAGAGTACATGAGAGGGACAGAGGAGCGGAGATATGAGACATGGCAAGAAAAGAGGGAGGCGCAGCGAGGGAGGGCCGAGAGAGCGCAACTGTGCGTATGAAAAATGTATAAATATGTGAGATTAGCAGACGGCTGGGTGACGGAGAGTGGAGGGAGGAGAGAAAGTGGAGGCAGAAAAAGGACAAAGGGTTGGAGAGCAGAGGGGGTGAGGAGGAAGAGGAGGAAAAGGTTTGACTGAGGTCGACTGTCCAGTGTGTTTTTGTTATGTGCTACGTGACCCTGTTGCCTGTGTTTGTGTGTCTCCTGGGATGTGTGTGTGTGTGTGTGTGTGTGTGTGTGTGTGTCTGTGTGTGTGTGGCATTGCATGTTTTCATATAATGGCAGCACACATTCCACGGCAACAGTGAAACACATGCTCACGTGTCTTGTGTGCTCTTCTGCTATATAAATACAAAACAAAAACAATGAATAAAAACAAACGACAAAATCATATTTGCAACCGATCACCAGACACCTCTCGATTCACACCTTCTTCCCTTTTATAAATTTAACTCAAGTTTTTTTTTTTCTTTTCTCGTTTTTGAATTGTACACTAAGAGCAGTCCCCCTCAGTCCTCCTTCCTTTTCCACCAATCCACCAAGAGTCTCTCTTTCTTTCTGTCTCTGTCACTTTCTTTCTCTCCTCCCCCTCTCGTTTTCTTTCACTGAGAACTGGCTCTCTCCAGTACGCGCAGGTCATAGTTCTTTTTGGCGGCCCTCAGTTTGAAGAGACTGGCCCCGCTGTTGTTGAGTTTGAAGGAAGCACTCTGGGCGGCCATGGTGCTGGGAAACACTGCCACTACTGTGTAGAGGTGAGCTGGGTCGTTGCCGTCGCACTTCGCTCCCATACTAGAAGGCCCTGCGCCGGGACAGGGGCCGCAGCCTCCCGCTCCTCCGCGGCCTCCCTGGGGCTCCTTCAGCCACTGGATCTTGGCACCGCACATTGACAGCTGGTTGAAGAGCTTTTCAGCCTCTGGGCGTGAAATCCCCTCCGGCAGGTCCGTTACCTCGAGTACTCGACTCACCACTGGACAGAGGAGAAGCGGGGAGTCAGTGAGACACATTAGATGTTGGCAGGCACGACTGCACAAGCAGTATCTTTAGAGACTTGAGGCACCTGTTTTCAGAGACATGCTCAGTGTGGCGGCTCATCTGTTTCAGCTAAACACTTTTTGCAATGTGCAGTGCTTAGGGGAATTACGGTGTGCGCAGCCCCTGAGGCCAGCAGGATGCTCCGAAGGAAATCCAATTTGGCGTATTTACAAAGGCTGTTGAGCAGCATCTGAATGCAGTGCTACAAGCAAAAGTCAGTTTACTCACAACAACCCAATGTTTATTTAATGGCATCCACACCAGATGGAGGAATTTGTGAGGAAAACAACACACGCACAAAAAACTTAAGGCTGAATAAAAGTGATACAGACGAGCCACAAGTCTGTCCCCCAGTACAGACTCAAACGTAGACCTGAACAACACCATGTGTGAGAGTTTATAACAACACCTGTAAAAAAAACACATAAGGTCCTGTGGAAGATTTACTGATCCGTGATTGTGCAACGTTAACTCACCAACATCAGTGGTGCCGAGATCTGTAGATGCAGATTTGAGTGTTTGTTTTTTTCCTCGTGACCCGTGTTTCATTACACCTTGGCCCTGAACACAGTGAGACAGTTATTGTGAGGGTTTCAATTATGATGCAGTAGCATAACACGACACTAGATGGGGATATAAGCATCCACTGGAAGCCTCTGGTAACAAGGTCTTTGGAAACTGTAGACAACAACAGTTACAAAATACTACAGAAGCAACATATACTTGAAACACCTTGTCAATAGCAGCATTATCAAACATTACCATTATCCAACATAAAATGAATGCTGTTTTTACTATGACATATGCCATGACATCGATATCACAACCTTTCAGTTAGGATCCAATACAAAGGCCTGTCAGTACTGACCTGATGGGAGCTGTAGGAGGACTGGCCATGTATGAGGGAAGGCGGACAAAGGCTGTACTGGAGAGGCTGCCCCAACAGAGAGTAGCGCCCATCACCTAAAAAATGAAAATAAAACAAGTTAAATCCTGAGGTGAAGAGGGCAGCAATAAAACAGTGTTATATGGATTAATACACTAACACACAACAGTCATAGATGATGGATTATTTGAGGGTTCATTTACTTGCCAGAGATTTCACATGATTCAAGATTTTATTTCAACATAACTCTGGGAGAGTTCAAAGACAGAACTTGCAAAGAATCACTAGAAAATTGGTTGAATTCAGCTCACGACTACAATATTTTACCATTCTGGAGTTTGAAAGAATAGCACTGGTTGATTTACAGGGATCTCTGCCAAAAGAAAGACTGTTTGACAAATAATTATTTCCAGACAGAGGGTGTATTTCTCAGGTATTGTGGTTCAGGGTGTAAATATAGGTCAGAGGACAGGGACGAGGGAAAGCCATGTGTGGGTACTAGACGTTCCAGCAGGATGCGTGGTGCCAGTCACGCGAACCAGCTGTGGTAAGACGATATGATGTTAAAGTGGCTTAAGGCCAAAAGTCACCTGACAAGGTTCAGAGGGTGAAAGAGCAGGAGTTCAAACACACTTAGTTGGTTTATTTTAACAAATCCTTCTCTCATTAATCTGTATTAAAAGATATATCTTTGGACTTAATGAATAAATATCAGACCATTAAATGAAGATTGATTTCAATGAGAAAAAATCTTTTTTAAAACCAGCCCTAGTTCCATAGCCTGAAAACGGGACCAATCAGCGAGCGTGTGTTTTTTGCTCATGCTATTTTTGACCTCACTTTGTCACTTGTATATAGGTGTGATGATCACCATGGTCAGTGATACATTTCAGCATTTACATGCACTTTCTTCATTCTTGGTCTCTGTATCTGCAGAGACCATGTTTGTTGCAGGATTTTACTCACATATTGTTGTATCTGTGTATAATCTTTCTGCATATATGTATTTGAACCTTAACTTTTCTCAGTCAACTGTACCTTGGGCTGGTCCTCCTGGCCGGGGAAACTGGGAAATAAGGGGTAATGGTCCAAGGCCTGGACAGACGCTGCTGACACTGCCAGAGGGAGATGGGGTGGGCGACTGAGTGGGGGAGGCCAGAGGACTTGTCAGCTGGGTACTGGCCTGGATATCAAGAGAAAAAAAGAAAACACAATATAAAAATCAGAGCCCCATGTTCCGGATCAAATGATCACCTTTTCAGCTATAAATAAATTGACTTCAACCTGCAGACTTCGACAAGCAGTATTACAGATGGCCACTAGGGGGTGGATTGGCAAATAATAAATGCACAAATTAAAAGATGTAGATAAATATTAGATGTATGGGTTTGCAGTCTGGATTCATACAATTTTCTGAATGTGCACCTGTGGAGTGTTGTCAGGTTTGTAGAGCTCTCCTGGCTTGCTGGGTCTCTGCTCTATGCTGTAGTACTTGCATGGGTTCCACTGAACCAGTGGAGGATTCTGGGAAGGCTGTGGTCCATTGGGGACACTGAGCTGCATGACCATCACCCCAGGCCCAGGAGGGGGGACTCCTGAGGAAGCATAGAGACAGAGACAGACACATATGCAATTAAACAGGTGGTTTATGCTATTTTCAGTAGACACTGTAAAAGGACTTTTAACAATACTGACCGGCCAGAGCCAAACAAAAGCCTCCGTTTAACCAAGTTATGCCCTGAGCCTCATTTTACAACATATTAGAAGTATAGAAGATCAATCACAGTGGTGAGTATTATGGGTTCTACAGGTGAAGAAACTATAAAAAAGTACAATATAAAATCACACTCTTTTAGGCCAGATACTTGAGAAACTGACCCACTTCAACGCTTTACAGACAACCTGTAATATAAAGAACCATGATGATTCATTTGCTGGTAGAAGATTAACATCTTATTTGCCTGACAGTATAAAAGCGATAAGAAGCTAGAGGACGAACTACATTCATTATTCTCACCACGTAAATAAGCTGCTGACAACATCATGTAAAATTCAAGACCCTAAGCTGAAACCTATTGTCGAATTAAGCGTGAGGGCAGGGGAAAGTTTGAAAACAAGAGACTGAATTATACATTTAAAGATAAATCACTCACATAGACAGGTTATTATTTATTGCTCCGCAGAGTGACTGACTAATCAAATTACTCTTTAAAAAAAGAATCAAACACGTGAATAAATAGTGCGCAGAGTTTGAAAGGATGATGTGATGGTCAATTCGATCTATTTACTTAAAGGAAAGAACTTTATTTCTTCACACACAACTTTTTCAAGGACATTAGTTTAAATATTTAACAAGTGAAACATGTGCTTCTGTCTGAACTTCAGCCTGAAAACCTTTCACCTGATTCTTCTATCAGTCATATAGAGTTTCTAGGTATTAACAACACTATGACTTTACAATGGACAGCTCCTCCAGTCTGCATGTCAAAGTGCCCTTGGGCAAGATACTGAACCTCAAATTGTCCCTGACATTGTATGAATAGTGTGTGATGCAAAAAAAAAATGCAGCACTTATTAGTACTGTATGAATGTGTGTATTAATGGATGAATTTGAATTTGTAGAGTAAAGCGCCGAAGTGCTCGATTAGACTAAATAACATAATAAGACATGTATTTTATGGATGTCCATTATATGATAAATACAAGAGGCATTTGTTGACTGCTCGACAGCAAAGTTGGCCTCACCTGAATATTGCTGCTGCAACTGCTGGGGGTTGCATGGGGATGGTGACTGTGTGATTTGATACTGTTCGTTGCTGGGCTGCAGATAACCCACTGACGGGCTTCAGGACAGACACACACAAAAGGGAGAGAAAACAATTACAGACATATCTTAATAAACAAAAACTCTAATGGTCTAAAGTTTCAATGTTCAGCCGTCAATGGTAAGAATCTGACAATATGAGCTCTGAGGTTAAGTTTCCCAGTTCCTGTTAGCACACATCTTGGTCTGAAGGATGAAAACACACTCAAAGTAAAACTAAAAAACACATTATTGGCAATCATGAGCTTCTATAGAGAATTTTGCAAATTAATTTTGAAAGAAGGAATCAAAATACCAACGTTCAAGCTTTTACTGCTTGCTCATAAAGATGATAATTACAAAAATAATACATAAATCGTTATGACTGCTTCTTTAACTGCTTTAGTCATCAAAGTGTCTGATTACATTGTTTGTTTAATGCGTGCAATGCTTTTCCACAGAAAGCTTAATATAAAATAAAATATTTCAATACTATTTACAACTTTTTCGTACAAAAATGATATATATGTATATACCTTGTGCTATTCTGCTGTGTGGGTGTGATAACACTGTAGTAGACAGGCATGGGCCCCTGCACAGACTGGCTGACTGGTACCATCACCTGCTGCTGGTACTGCTGCTGCACCACCTGCTGATTTTCATTTCCCACAGGCACCTGGGTTAAAGTAAAGGGTCAAAGGAGAGAACTGATTTTAATTGGTGGTTTGCGTCACTCCTGGAAAACTTAAAAAGTTAGGATTATTTATAGACAAGAATAATAGACACTGGTAGCCATTTGTGTGCCTGTACATTTTCATATTCTGTTCTGGAACATTATCTGGAAAAGTGATTCAATCTTCTCTCACTAGATATTACTACTGAATGAAGGTAACTAAAATTATGAAGATAAATTATCAAAGCAACACATGTTTGAGGTCAGTTAACTTTGTCTGACTCTTCAGTGTAAAATGATGATGTAAATGTGCACCAGATGGAGCTGTTGAACCTGGTGACAGTCTTCTTTTTTTGCTTGTGGGGCTTAAATTTTTTCAGCCCACCTGATAAAGCTCACTGAAAAGTGTGCATGTTTTGGGTAAATATTTACAACATTACAAGTTGAACCCTATGTGGGACTTAAATCATCCATACCTGATATGATGGCATCTGTGGGTACTGGACCATTATGCTTTGCATTTGTCCTCCCATGCCTGCCCTCTGGGAATTGAGCAGACCAGGGTTTTGGGGCTGCTGCACACCCATCATGCTCTGGTAGCTCGGCTGCTGGCTGGGCATCATCGTCTGGAGACCTGATGACAACAGACAAAAAAAAGGGAAGAAAATTTAGGATGGATGTTGAAAACAGTAGAGTAATCAAAGAGGATGGATTGGACTTGGTAGAGAAAACAGCTGCTGAGCTTTTGCCTTTGAGGAGAAAATGAATGTACAGCAGGAGAGAAGAAGAATCGACTCCACTTATTGCGAGAGTGTTAATCCTTGCCCAAAGGATAATATTTAGGCTGGAACTGGAAGACAAAGAAAAAACTAATCTGGGCGAGCTTTGCCTTGGTAAATATGGTACACACAATATCGCTTTTCCATAAAGGAGTTTTAATAGCATTTTAAAAATGAATGATGATAGAATACAGAATTATTTGTAGAGATACTCAGCACCCCAACAGGCTGCACATTCATTATGTTTCAACAATCACAACTCAACCAAAGGGAGCGGAAGAGAGTTAATTATTTCAATTCAGAAGGGGCTTATTTCACTCTGTTTAGGTTTTCAAGCATAAATCATCATAAAAACACCAAGGCAGCAAGACTGAATGATGCAAGGTCCCACTGACGCAATGTCCATGATCCATGTTGTTTTGGCAGGCCTCCACTGTGAGCCAGAGTCCATTTAGGTTGTCAACAATTTTCTACCTGTCACCTACTGTATAAACAGACAGCAAACCTTCACAGTGCCTGACTGAAAGTCTGTCGGATAACTCTTTCAAGGTTTTACCAGGAAAAAGGAAAGATTTCTATTTTGGGCAGAGCATATTTGACTTGGCAGAACAATGCAAGGTTGTTTAAAATCAACCTTTCACCTTGCAGACTTGAAACAGAGTATGATTCAGCAATTTGTTTTTTACTGACACCATAAAATCTTTAGCAATTCATGATTTTCATTTTAAAACAATGTAGAGGACATTGACACTGTATATCAGTGGTAATCCAATACAACCAATGTATCCATGCAACTATATACATAAAGTTTATGACAGATTTGAACATATGTAAAACACAGTACAATGTACTGACCTGACTGCTGTGTGGGCTGAGGCATAGGTTGTGTGCGCTGGGCAGGATAAGACACCTGGTGAGACATGGGCTGGGGCACACGGTACTGCTGGCCTGAGCTGGGATACTGACCAGGAGGATAGTATGACACTTGTATCTGAAGAGAAGCAACACAGACAACAGTTTAAAAAGGTTAAACGCACAGACTCAGATTAACCATGTAACTAATGTTTAATGTCTTTAAATACAACTAAGGGTCAGATGGCATAATTATAGCTTTCTTTTCATTCTTAGGTCAACTGGGAGCAGAAAAACACAACTGGAACTGCAACATTAACATAATATTGGTTGGTCACTACTAACTCCTGTGCTAAATATCTGTCTCTTTAGCAACTAAATGCCACCCGCATGTTCACCAGTTAGTCAGAAACTGTGTCTGCAGCTCGCTGCTGGGTAACAGGTACTCCCGTCAGTTCTTAGAGCTTTTTTAATGAGAATGGCAGCGATCAAAAATGACAACAAAATTAAAATTAATAAAAGCAGTTAAGTATTGTACCATCAGAACAAAACATTAAACTGGGGGTTCATCACTCGTATCAACCTCTTTTATATAGTATTGTCATGTGATCCATTGTGAACATTAAATTATTATTGCAGTCTTAAAACAATGCCTCCAATAACTCTGTGCTTCCTCATCAGTATTCAACAACAATACACACAGACAAGAGCATCAGAGAAGATATATTTAACAGCACTTAGAGGTACAAGTGTGGAGTTTTGTAGCTGGAACAAATTGTGTCTTACACAACTGGACTAAATGCAGCATACAGAATTTCCAAACACGACATAAAACAGACAAACTGAATAACTTGATTGTGAAGAAGATCGATATGTTCTGCCTCCACCTTCATTTGCATACATGACACCATTCAGCCCATCTCAGCTGTAGCGGTGTCAATATTTCCACTCCTGTTACACTGTTGACAGCCCACACATTGACCAACACAGTGCACACTGCATATATTTCTTTCCCAGCCTGTACTGTTTGGTATATAGATCTAAGAGTGAGGATAATGTAGAAAAGTGCGTAGGGGGATAAAAAGGCCCAAAAATCCACTGTCTATAGAGGTCACGACCAACTACATCATAAAAGCATAAAGAATGGTACCTTTATGGAAGAGGAAGATCTCAAAACTATTAAATTCCAATAGATAAGGATTACATAGAAGCACTGCAATTATTGGCTACTTTAAAAAGGGCATCTGACCTCAGTGAACCTCTTTCCAGTGGAAAGACCCAAAGAAAAAATAAGAGCCTTGTTGATGAAGCAGTCATATGGCAGACAGCACATTGCCAATGCTTTGATTAATACAGAAAACCAACCAACCCTTAACTTCTGCTTCAATTCTGTGACAAAGGCTCCTTTTGAACTGCAACAAACAGTTAACTCTGTGTCTGTTCTTTCTAATGCTCTCTTCGTCTTTACCTCTGCTCTCTCTTTCTCTCGTGTCTTGCTCATAAAAACGGGATAAAATCAGGATATGGCAACCAGCATCTAATTTAATCTGAATTTTTGATATGATGATTCGATTAAAAACATTTTTTTTCATGGACATATTTTATACGTAGACTTCACTACTACTCCTTTAGAGAACCATCAATGCACTATTCCAGTGGGGTTAGGCAATATAGACTATATGGGTTTGATAAATGGGATGTCTTGTGTGAAAAATGTTTGAGAACCACTGAGCAAGGTAAGCAAGCTAAAGAGCTCTCCTCTTCCCCACCCTAAACTTGTTCTCACATCCTGACTCATCTGCTGCTACGGCAACAGGAGATAACTTTTCCTCCACCCCCTCTAACCTCACCTGCGCCCCGTTGCTTTCATCCTCTCTCTTTTTGAAGAAGTTCTTTACATCTACAGCCTTCACATCTGACCTCGGTGAAATGGCTCACCGGTTACCACCAGATGTCAACAATAACATAAGTAACTGGTGTGCGCTCTCTCTCTCTAATAAAGACACAAATTGTACATGTGCCAAGTAATGTGAAGCAAATCAACTGCTTGCATGATACCCACTGGACACAGATGCTACTTATAATATTATTTTCAATAGTTTCACGCATGATCAGAATGACCATGGCTATTCATAAAACAACTGGGCCTGCAGCCTCGGATGCCCAGACCTACCGACGCCTATGCCCTTGGTTATCCATTAGATCAACCATGAAAGATTCAGTCTGCTCTTGGAACAGTGCATTTCACTTGTAATTTAAATGCTATAATTGATGCTTTAATGAACTATTACAGACCTCAGATTCCCTTCACATAGACACAACACCATTACCAATTAAAAAAAAGTGACTTCAGCTATTAAAAAACTCTACTAAACAGACTAGACTATTACAGCTTAGCCACAGAGCTACATTATAGCAGAGTGTCTCCCATGGGGTGTTTAATGGCCAGGTCAATTTAGTTCTCTCTCCTCAAATGAATTATAATAACTCATTTATGGATTTAAGCAAAGGCCTGAGGGAGAGAAGGAAGTGTGTGAGTGACAGAGAGTTAGAGAACTCATTATTGTCACCGCCTCTGCAATTGGAAGAAGGTGACAGGCTGGATGACTGAGATCGAGCTTGTGAAGGTGACGCACAGCGCTGGGAGTGCGAGGACCAAACTCCCCACTGGCTGAATCTTGCTGCTTCACAGGAATCCCATCATCGGAACATCAAGCCTCGATGATGTCTGAATGATTCAACTTTTCCAAGAAATTATTATCCTTAATTCATGATGTTTGTGGGATCTGTTTTGGATAACTGAACATGATTATTTCAGCGGTCCATAATTTTCAAAAATTATTCCTGGAGCTTCCTGATACTAGTTATAGTTAAAGAAGAGACAATTGCTTTTCAGTACACTTTTGAGTAATTCTGATAAGATGGTGAAATCTAGTCTTTCAGGTCAGATGTAATGGAAATCACAGTTACAAAATTCAAGTACATTCAATTAAAAAATGACACATTATTTTGGGTTCAAGTGGATCAGTTTCTTCATGGAAATTTCAACATTTCCTGTTATAAGACCAAAATAATATGGGTTGTTCCAGGCAATGTCTTATTGAATTACAATTAAATAGAAACAGAAATAGCCCTTAAAATTAGCATTAGAGTTATTAACACAGAACACAGGTTCTGATGACAAATCTTTGGTGATTTTCTTGTCAGAGGTGAGTACCTGTGACACAGTTGGTAATAGAAACTGTATTTACAGATACAATTTATAATTCTGTTGCTAAACTGTGATGTATTTGTCAGATATCTTATTACAAGGGACAAGGAAAGACTGTTTAATAGAAAACTACAATGAAGACTGTCAAATCACTCACTCTGTTACATAAAGGGAATCAATCAAGCATAATTTCGCTGTATCTGTATGTTAACAAGGTGTGGAGATGATCACACTATACTATTCCCTTTCATCATCCAATCTTAACATGAACACTAATTAATATGGGGTGTTAGGAACATGATCATATACAGTGGCAAAATATAAAAAGACAGAGCTATTTCCATAACAGGAAATGATTAGAAAAAGAACAGATAGGAAGAAGAATAACTATTTGATATTTTTATGTAGCCTAAAATAGATAATTAAACCTACTTATACAAAGTTGAACCAGAGTTTTTCTATTCTCAGTGTGCACAGGACCATCTTCAAATAAAATGACCGCAAACAATACAAACTTATTTGATTAATAAAGTAGCCTCATAACATATATCTAATACTAATGCCACCTAGTTCGACCTTCATTATCTCACATTAAGGATTATTTTATTGCACAAATCTATTGTGAATTACTTTGTTTGGATTTGTGATACATTTAATTATTGACTATAACAAATGTGCTTTTACATACATTCACTGGTAAGACTACAAAGGTGTTTTATCTTCTGACACCTTGGCAGCTAAATAAAGCTTTTAACCCATGGTACTGTCTGATAAATAAAACGATTCATGTGACTAGCATGATGACTAACTTTTATAATGTCTCTGGCACGATGTGAGAGGAGAGGGAGAGCCGCTGCTGCCAGAAGAGACTGACTTCTCTGAGCAACATGCATGGAAATAAACTTAAAAATAACACATTTGGGGAAATTTCTCACTCCCCCTGATGATTGACTTGCTACTAATATTGAGATGTGGAGATGAGGAAACACATTGCAAAAACACAACTTTGCTCCCCCTAATCAAACAATAGGGGAGCATTTGCACCACTTAAATGTGTATACACACCTCAATGAGTGTGATTCCTTAGGATAATTACAATTATAGTGATAATTAAAAAAACATATCATATGTTCAAGTTAATAAAGACTTTACTACACAAGTGATTGCCAGTTGTGGAGACCTGTTATATAACTTAACATACTGAAAAATATTAGAGAAATAAATTTTAACCTACATCAGATGCCTGAGAATGGTGTACCTGTTGCGGCGGTGGGGGCTGCATGTAGCCTTGTGGGGGCGGTGGAGCCTGCATTACAGGCTGCGATGGAGGGGGTGGTGGAGGTGGAGGATGAGGGTGTCCAGTGGCAGGCTGGTACCCAGACGGAGGCGGCATAGGCTGGCCTGTGGTTGCCATGATGTAGCCGGTCTGTGGAGGGGGGTGCTGGGACAGCACCGTGGGAGGAGCCTGATACATAGGGGGAGGCTCAGGGTTCTCACTGGACCCCTGCCGACTCAGCGTCATCTGGCTGAACTGGGGCGCCAGCTCTTCTCCCTGGGAGGAATGGGAACCATGTAATTTGCAGTTGGTGCCTCTATATCAGTAACTTTTGTGAATTTTGGAGCTGTATGAATGTCACAAAATGTAAACACATTGACAGACTGCTACATTAAATGTGCTATTTTTAAGTCTTCTCTGCCACAGAATGTGATCTCATGCCGGTGGTGATTACTTGCCAAGAGCTTTAGCCATCAATGTGCTTACAAGAAATAAGGTTTTAATATGCCTTCTAATCAGTGATAATTCTTCAGGGCAGACTGGACACTACAGTGACTCACTATCGAAAAGTGACAAGTCGGGCTGATCGATGTTTAGCATGCCGAATTCAGCAGAACAAAAGAATTGATAAAGACACATGCAAAGTTGGACAATCATTAAGGTCCTCAAATAGAACAAAAGGCTTTCTTGCTCTGGCTTTAGTCTCAGCCTGCAGCCAGAGAGAAAGTAATGCTGGATTGGTTGAGAGCAGTAAAGCAAAATTCTTACATAACTATGATTAAATACCTAACAGTTGTAAATAAGAGCAGGGTAAGAAGAGTGCAAGAGTCTTTAGCAGAATACAGCATTAGTGTAAGATTGTCAGTAATGCAGAGTTTAAATGAATGAATAAAAAGAGATGAAGCTACAAGGTGTCAGTACCATTGTGTACTGCTGGGGAGGAGAAACTGGCAGGAGAACCTGGGGGCAGGAAGGGCTGGAGTAGGAGACAGGCTGAGAGGGCTGCAGAGACGCCACCGGCTGTGCATGCCACCAGGAACAGGGAGGAAATAAAGAATATAAAGAGAAATGAGCAAGCCAGCGAGAAGGAGAAGAAGGAAAGAAGGAAATAAAGAGAAATAAAAACATTGGAAAGACGTGGGTCAGAACACAGAGGAAAAGTTGTTAATGAACAGATGGATAGCAATGGAAATAAAATGTAGTGTCTGGATATTAAATAAAAGCAGTAAAACAATGAATATAAAATCTAGTAGACTCAGAGAGAAACCAGACAGGAACCAGACCGCTGCCCTTAGACATGTAATTAACGGTCAAAAACTGTGAGAAAAAAGTTCCTTCTCCTTATATATGACCAGACGTCAGCCTAGTTTTAAGCCCTAATTTAATAACTATTAATGGAGGAATGTGGTCAGAGGACCAAGAAAGAAAGCTGTTAAGCTGTTAAACTGATCACCACATTGGTCAACACATCAGTAACCGTCTGCATTTGAACACATTTTAACCCTAACCCTAATATCACGGGGATAAAAACAGCTAGTGGAGGTAATTACCTGAGCGATCATGTGGTTGCCCATGGGGTGTTGCTGTGGGGTGGGCAGCAGGGCAGTCTGAGG
The DNA here is from genome assembly GCF_024713975.1 of Paralichthys olivaceus. Lineage (NCBI taxonomy): Eukaryota > Metazoa > Chordata > Actinopteri > Pleuronectiformes > Paralichthyidae > Paralichthys > Paralichthys olivaceus. Next base: position 9,514,939 of record NC_091094.1, read on the forward strand.
CGGAGCCTGGGGCTGGGGCTGCTGTGGCTGTTGTGATGGGCAGGGAAGCAGGCTACGACTGGACTGGGAGGCTGCGGGTGAGGTACACACATCAGGACTGACTAGGGAGAGGCCTAGTGATGCAAGAAAAAATATGATGGATACAGGATATAATTGTGGCATTAATGCCTGCGCTGGGCAAAACGATGAACCCAAAACACTTCCCCATGAAAACTATTTTAATCATTTAATGTCTGGCAAGTATCCCTATATTATTCTCAATTTTATGTATAACAGACCACTAGAGGGCAAACTCAAACTAAAATCACAGCACAGGTGAAGCCTGTCTCTAGTTTAAATGTATTGGGCCACATGTTAATCATAGATACCAATGACTCCTCATTGTTATAACTTACCCAAAAGTATCTCTGAATATCTCTTGCAAAATGCAGGAACTCTATCATCATGTGAAGCAGCCAAGAGTTACCAGTGGCACAGAATTTCATGATGAGGGAAAAAAATCGAACAGCTTGAGAAAATAATTTTGGCCACTTTCAAGAGCCTGGCAGAGGAAAGTGTGAGTATTTGACTGACAGATAAAACTTGTCAAATGTGGCATATAGATTCTACTTTTTTTGAGGGTATGAATGGTAAAATTTTGCATTTCAGTAACAAGTTATCTGAGAAAATCTCTGTGCTTATTGGCTATGATCTAAAGACGAATAAGCCTCTGGGGGAAACAGCTAATATTTTGAGGCTTTGAGTGTAGACAGCGATATCTGTCTTCTGTTGGTCGTTCACTGTTTACAGTCTGAATAGTTCTTTTATCACGAGTTGAATGTTTCTCCACACAAAACCCAGACTACCTTTTGTCAGTGTTTTAGGTCCATCTGACATTTTTGACTTATCTCTATTAACAGCTATCTGCAGATGAATGCAGACAGATTTAAAAACAATAGTTGATGCTCTTCGGTTAATGTGTTTCTTTTCCTCTCCATGCAGACCGCTTACCTGTGGCCAACCAAATTCTGCTCAAATGTGATTGGTCAAACTAGAAACGGAGACCAGAAGGCTTCCGGCTCAAAACTCTTATCCCCTTACCAACAGATTCTGCATATTCACATGAAGAATCTGTTTAGAGAGATAACACTAGCTAACACTAGTCTCAATCACATTCATTACAGAGATTTAGATGTTTCTCCTTCCCCTCAACTCATCTCTACAGTCCTCACCAGATCGAGAGCCTTTGCCGCTTCCCTGTGAGCCTTTGTTGCTGCCGAGGCTATCCCCTCTGGTGAGAATGGATATGCCAGAGAAGCTGCTGGCCTTAGTGACGGGTGGCCGGAGGGTGCGGTTGGAGCTGTCTGAATCAGTGCTGCTCCAGGGCCGTGGCTCCAGGCACTTCATGTCACTGTCTGTGCTGCTTTGACGACTACTAGATGCCCGACTGGAGCTCTCACGATTCCCTCTGAGAGAAGACAGAGGAGGGAGAGAGAGACAAAGAGATGAAATGATGGGGGGTAAAATGGGTAGATGGAGAAAAAGGGAAGAAAAAACAAAGTGAGGTAATTGGGGTGTTGAAGTGAAGAGAGTTAAGAGATCAGTGAGAGATGTGTGAGAATTACAGAGAGAAGAGTTGAAGAATAAGTAGTCAGAGGAGGAGAAACACAAAAATGTGTAAAGGTAGGAAGAGAAATATTTCAATAGCAGGGAGGATGTGCACACAGGAAAATTTGAGGGAGAAAGGAATGTAGGTTGGGGCAGAACCAAAAGACAGTTAGACAGAGAGGGATAAAGGGGGGGAAGAAGCAGAAGAGCAAGAGAGGGTCATCAACAGGTAAAGGAAACACACAGTTCGACAGGCTTTAGGGTGGGGCATTCAACACAGATGCATATAGTCTAGTTCCATGAAACCACGATACAAAAGTCAGGCAACAATCCACCATACAATATTGTGTCCAATTTTTAAAATACAACCACACACACATTCACACACACAAACAAACAAACAAACCCATCCACAGAGAAAAACACACATGCAGGGAGAAAAGATGCCACACTAAGGTGTAAGAGGGTCTTACAGTGACACCAGATGAGACAAACTTCCATGAATTCAACGCACAAAAGACTGAAGACAACATTCACGTGAAGGACGATCCAGAATGAGCACTTGCATACAAACGAGTACATGTTGAATACAGATAAACAGTAACACATGCACGTATTGTATTTAAGACAAGGAATGATGTAGAAACAAGACACACATACACCTGTAAATTAATATCAGATGTACACAAACACCCAGACATTAAGAACAGATGTACATCAACACTCAGACTCACACGCACTATCTACAAAATAACCACTTGCTACCACTGGTTCACCACCATGAGTCTTTAAACTATATTGCTGTATACACACTCTTTGTTGTGATGCTGTCACCCTGGATAAGGGCAGCTGCCAAGAAAACCAATGATCACACTGTAAGCGTAACCACCACTGTGGGGGAAACCCCTCCATCACAAGTGGATGGTTGGGTCTGCCATTGACATGTCAGCATTTAGAATATTATTAAGCCACTTGAAAGTGTCTTACAGTGCATGTGCTTGAATATAACAAATTCAGATAAAGATGAAAATCTAAAAGATATGTCAGCTGTGCTAATTTAAGTGGTTCAGATATTCAATTTAATGTAGACAGACCCACAGCTCTGCCCTAGAGACAGCAGAGGGGGAAAACACCAAGGCAGCTGTAAATACTTGATTTTTTCATCCACTTAGGAGTGGAAGAGGGACATGAACAGAGTATGTCTGTGTAGAGAGAACAAGAGTAAAATGAATTCAAAACACGTACGGCTGACTGTGGGAATCTCCATGACAAGAACAGGGATGTGGTAAGGGTTGTAAAACCCTAGCGATAGTGAGTGGCTGTGGCTGATAAATATTTCAAAGAGACTGTAATTAATGGAGGATCTATTTTGAGTCATCTCTCAGCACAGCCTATTTTAAGGAAGACTGGGTGCTCTGCAATTCTTTGTACAGGCAGGAACACACTTGTTCGCTTCGCTCTGCAGACAAAGATGAGAGCGGATGGTGGGGAGAGGGAACAGGAGGGATTTGACTGTTCATCACATGATATTTCATCTCCTCTCCTCATGACGGCATTGCCCATCACATGCACAAACAGGAGAAGCAGGGAAGCTAGGCTGTAGTTATGTGGTTCCATCACTGTCAGGCTTTTAATAGATGCTGAATTAACCCTTGTTTCACTAGAGAGCTTCTTGTTGAGGTTCATTTCAGAGGTTTTACGGTGTTCATAGTATAACAGCTTGTATTCTGTAAAAGGTGAACACCTGATATACTTAAATGTAATGCAGGGCTTGGGTTATTAAAGTCACTTTTAGTTTAAGTGCAAAAAGACTAACATAGGCATAGACATACATTGTTACCGCCAATTTAGGATAAAAGTCAACCTCTGATCAAAAGCAGCACAAATAAAAGTGATAATGAGGCAGGGAACAAATTCTAAGTCTGATTAAACATCTGACACATGAATGTTGGTAATTCATTATTAAATTAATTTAGAGAAGAGAAAAAACAATAACAATGAACTATTATCATCTTCAAAAAAGGAGAATTATTTGTCAGTTATCTAAAAAGTCTTTGGGTTTTGATTTCAGAAAAGGAAATAATTTAAGAGAGGCAGTATTCTGGACAATTGGCGATGGGCGTTTTTCACATTGTCTAATATTTTCAAAGACTAAATGATTGATCAATTAATTGAGAAAGATGAAAGAATAATGCAAATAACATTTGTAAACATGATGACACACAGTCATCAAAGTCTCGTGCTTCGTATTGTTCTTTTCTACCTACAAATATTTCTGTGCTACTATGCAACAGATGACATGTTAACAAAAACTACAAGATTAAGTCAACCACAAAACAAACAGGTTACTGTGAAGCAATGCAGTTACTTTATATAAATAATGTAGTTGACAGTGGATGGGTAAATAGGTCAATCAGTCCCCAGTGAAACCACAAAGCAGCCATGCATGGGCTATGGGAAGCCCCAAGGTGCAGTGCTGGAATAGCCATCAATCAGCCGACTACGCCAAGCAAAGATATAAAAACCACCACAAGTCACCACTATCATCACCAAATCACTCTCAGAAATGGGCATGGCAACAAACAAGTCAAAGTCAGCAGCACCCCAATACCTAAAGATCTGCCTCCTCTTTTGAGAGCTAGAGCAGTAGCCCTCAGTGGAAAGTCTGTTGGGGTTAACATTAGGAGAAAATGCTGGGGTTACAGGACTGGATTGGAGAACAGCAGAGGGTTTTAGGGAGGGTGAGATAAGGAAGGGTGGGAGGTAGAGGTGGGCACAGTAGAGTAAAACTTTTACCCCTGAGAAAAAAAGAAATAGAAAAAGCACACTAGGCAGAAACTGTCTGTTGAAAAGCCCACGCTTCCTCTTTCTCTCTCTCAGCATATTGTGTACTAATCTTTCAACCTTAATGGCAAGGGTGCCGAGGGATGGAGGCTGGCTGTAACTGCTGTGCGAGGTAACTGGAAAAAACAGAATCCACTACATTAAAATCTTTCTCAAAGACCATGTGTCCTTTATAGCCAGATTGACCCTCAAGCAACAATTTCTTTAATTGTTAGATGTAAAAATCTGGCATAAGAGAGAAAATTAGCATATGAATACTGATAATTTACTTGGAAATAAGAATAAAACAACTATTAGATAAATATGTTGCTTTAAGGAAAGTTTTTACACAAGGTGAACTTTGCCACACATTTGTTAACTCAAGAGGTCAGATTTGAAGCCAGAATCAACATAAAGTATTTTAAGTTGTTATTTTTATGGGTCTGTAGCCTTCTCTTCTATCTAAAACCTAACAAGGAAACAGTAGCTGTAAGGGGATAGGTGCAGAGGATGGAGTCTTATGTAGTTCACACACTAGAGTCTCCAATAGGATGCATCATCTTACCTGCTGTCGTTGATGTATCCATTTTGAGAGGACTGTAAAAAATAGGACACCTGCACATTATGAAATGTTTCATTCAACCAGGAGCACTTTAGACCAACATTTTTGCAAGTCAACCTTTCAGAAGTTTTCAAGTTTGACATCATGTGCATTTATGATTAGATAATGCATATCACTTAAAAGCTGTGGTTTCCAATCTGGGGGATGTGGCAGAGAATTGCAAGATGAAAATATGACGAGAATGCTATTACTATGAGAATACATAAAATTGTGGCAGTCAAATGTTTTATTCTGGAATGGTTGTTCTTGCCATATATTGTGTTGTTTTAACTCTATGCTCATGGTGTGATAAACTTGAAACAAACAAGAAACAAACTTTTAGACTTGCAACATTTAATGTGGAATCAAAAGTAAAGGTTACTTTAATTAGCAAGCACAAAATAATGGGAGACAAGTACCATTACTACCACTACAAATAGTTTTTATTCTTTTCTATCAAGACAAGCAGACCTCTTACTACACAACAGAAAACAGCCAATTATAGGCGATTGATTTAAATTTACTGTTAATTTGTTCTTGCCAGTGTAATCTGCCCAGGTTCAAAACTTACTTCTCGGGCAAAGATCCTGTCTCGTACTCGCTGATACTCCTCTTCTCGCTCTTCAATTGACTTGCTACGCCGCCCGTCCTGCAGCGGCACACGGATCTAACGTTTGGGAAAACAATTATATGAAAAAGGTTAAAATCTAAAAAAGAGGTAGTAAAAAGTTAAGCCCTTATGAATGCTCTCCATTTTATGTATAAATTAGTCTTAAATATTGTCAGACAATCAACCAAGTTTAAGTTATGAAGAAAACATTTATTTGATCAAACAGACATTGTACTGTTCACAAAATGGAATAAGTCCTTTAAACCTTCGCAATGTAGGATTTAAAAAAGTCGGTAAAGCCCAGAGACAATTACATCCTCAGCTGAGGTTTTGAGTTTGCTATCATCTGATGTGAACCCTACCTCTCAGAAAGATCTTAGAAATCTTCCTATCTGTCCACACTAGTAAACCAAATTGTCCATAAATAGAAATGATTTAGTACAGTGGCTACTCTCCCTCGAAGAGGGCGTTCGGTTAAGAAGAATCATAAGGCAGAATGTACCGTGAAGTTAAAACAACCCGAAGGCTTAAGAATCACTGAGCTGATTGTTATCTCAGTTCACGCAGATCTTGGCGCAAGTTTGCAGGAGCGTGGTGTCCATAGCAGGACATCACAAGGGAAGGTACTACTCTCAGAAACAAACATCCATTACATATCATTTAGCTGATGCTTTTATGCAAAGTGACTTACAATAAGCGCATTCAACCATGAGGGTACAATCCCAGAACAGCAAGAATCATGTAAGTACATACATACACACATATATAACTTGTTTTTTGTTTTTTTTCAGAGTTTCAGAGTTGATGATGGTTATTAGACCATCTTAGTCGGAAGAGTTGTGTTTTTAGTCTGCAGCAAAAGATGTGTAACCTTTCTGCTGTCCTGGATGTAGACTGGGCCCGATCAGTTCGCAGCACAGTACGCAACTACTAGTGTCTTGAGGCGGATACAGACAGCGACTGTTAACAAGTGAAGGGAGCAGAGTGGTGTTAGAGAACTTAGGTAGGTTGAAGACCAGTCAAGCTGCTGCATTCGGGTAGACCAGCCAGGAGGAAGTTGCAGTAGTTTAGGTGTAAGATGACAAGAGCCTGGACCAGAACCTGTGCTGCCTTCTGAGTGAGAAGGGGACGTATTCTCCTGATGTTGTGCAGCATGTATCTACACAACTGGGTTGTTGCAGCAATGTTGGCAGTAAGGGAGAGTTGGCTGTGTCAGACCCAGGTTCTGTGCAGTCAGGGTATGGGCTACCACAGAGTTATCTATGGTGATAGTAAGGTCATGGGTGGGCGAGCCGTTCCCTGGAAGGAAAAGTAGCTTGGTCTTGTCAAGGTTGATTTTCAAGTGGTGTGCGGACATCCATCTTTGCAAGACTCAGTTTCATTTTTGAAAAGAACTGTCATCAACAGTGAGTTGTCCCAAACAGATGTAAACATGTTTGTCTCCTTGGAATGGAAATGTCCTCTAGACATACATAGAGATTATATAACTCGAGCAGAGGGAGGTTGTCATGTTTAGCTTTGAGTATTGAAATCGATGCAGCTCAAAATTTTGCGTTTTAGGTTGCCAGGCACATCAGCTAGTTCCACATTAAACAGCTTTACAAATGTGTTTAGTTCCTTTTGTTTACTTATCATGAACTGAAGCCTCTCGCTAAATGCCTGAAGGAGTTGCAGACGCATTATCATACTGAGATATTATAGCAGGTTGCAGTTTTAATCTTTTCCATTGCCACAGCATGCATGGTTTGCAAAGACAATGATTTCTCCATCATATCAAACTTGGCAGTTATCCCACGCATAAAAAGTTGGTCAGTATTTGTCTGTTCTTTGATCATGGGCCACAGACAAAGACAGGAAATTTCTTGGTGTCCTTACAATTCATGTTTCCAGCAGTACTGATGATGGAGATTGGCCTTTTTCCCCACCAAACCCAGCACATCTCCAAAATGTTGACACACTGTCTTTCAATTTACTTTAATAAAAAATATCTTTTGTCCATTTCTCTTCGGAAATTAGACATTCCCCATTTTCTTTTCTTTTCTTGACAGTCGCCACAATACCCTCAGCAATAAAAAGTTGACCATGACCTCACAGGCATATAGTCCGAAGTCATTCTATAATTTAGTGCAATTTTCTTTTATCGCAAAAATGTATTTGTATCATAAGTGAATCACGGCTGAATTGCTTCATGGGTCCCCAAACGCTGGAGGTTCCCCACCCCGTCTCACAGGATAAGGTTAAGGTAGCTATCACCCAGCAGAAGTTTGGTGATGCAACAGGACTATGACTGAGAACATCAAAGTAAATCTACTAAAGAATTACTTCAAACAATGAATCCACCTTCTGAAGTTAGCCAATTTGAGCCCAGACCATAATCCAGTAGAGATGCTGCTGAATGACCTCCCGGAAGTAATTCACACTCGACATCCTAAGAATAAGGGGGAGCTGAAGTAGTTCTGAAAGGAAGAATTGTCCAAAGATTTTCTAGAGTTCCAATCTGCGTCTACAGAAAATGCTTGTTTAAGGTTTTTGCTGCCAAAACAAATCCCAGGATTCCCTTTTCCCCCACCAGCATGAATAAATGTTTTATGGTTGTATTCAGTAATGACAAAAACTACAGTTTGTGTGTCATTTACTTAAGTTCATTGGGTTTGACTTAACTTCTCATATTTTAGGTAATTTCACCTGCACACTTTTTCTTGCCACTTTAAACTCAATTAACTAATACACCCTGTTCTTTGTGAAAAAACAGAAAACAGCAGAGAGGGGAATATTTTAAGAAGCAGAATTAATTAATTAATGTGGAAGATTGGAACACTTATGATGATCAAACTATGTGGTTGAAAATGTAGGGTTTTGACAGAAAATATTCATACAACTACTACTACTCCTGTCGTCAATCCAAGCAAAGTATTACATTTCTCTTCCATTAATGTATTTTTGCATCGCAAAAAACTGTGGTCAGGGCTAAAATGTTTTGAAGCTCACAAACAGCCATCAGCAGCAGTGAGGAACATGTTAAATACACTACAAACTGTAAACTGTGTCTCATTTTAAGAGACGGTACCAGAAAAAGGGTTAGAATTATACATGAGGAAACCCTGGGGTCAGATATGACACTTGAAAATAAAAAGGGTTATCAAGTCATCTTCCATTCTAAACATAAATTTATCATCAGCAATTCTTTTAACTAATATTTAACATATGTCTTGTGACTTGTATTTCATCGTAGTAGCAGTAAATTAATATTAAGTTCATCTTCAACTACAAATAGGTTGTAAGTGTTTGATCATTAAACAACAAATGTATATCGGTCACAATGAAAGAAATGGATAGAAAACATGATATAGTTAAAAGAAATAGAATGGTATGTGCAGCCTACCTGATTATCATCCTTGTCCATGCTGGCATCATCTCTCTTCAGGATGAATTTCTTCTGAAAGTCCATATTACGCTCATCCTTGATGTGTTCAGAGAACCTTTGCTCAGGGCTGTGGAAAAAAACCCCAGAACAAAAGCAGCTTTTTATTATGAAACAACACTAAACAAATATTACCCTTTGACTGCATTAGATAGAAAACTAAGGTTAAAAAGTGTTTCAGCTGAAATTAGAGTAAACAAATTGACTTTTCAACTTTAAACTGTAGCTTACCTCTACACAGTCTGTGTAAATGCCACTCACTGACGTTAGCCTCTGTTGTTAAGTCTAATGATACATTTTAATATTTTACGCATTTGGAAAAATAGCATTTATTACAACTACTTTTCCACCAACAAAGGAAACATTTTTTACATTATTCACATAGCTGCATTAATTGCATTTCTACAGCAACTACAATACACATTAAAATCACTAACATTCTAACATCTGGACTGGAGAAAATTATATATACACCATATTGTGTTTCTTCAATGTTTGAGTTATTTCAGTACATTCTATTAATGGAGGTTGTATATGAGGATTAGAAAACATGAATCTACAGCAGTTTATCAAAGGTTTATGACTCCAGCTGCTGAAGTGTGGACTACATTTAGGAGCTTCACTCACATGCGTGTGTTGCCCGTCTTGTTGATGATGACAGCCTTGCCCGTCTGATCCACATTGTGGTCCATGCCGAAGTAGGCAGCCACACGGTGCAGCAGCATACGGTGATAAGAAGTCATCTGAGGAAACTTCTTATACTGGTTACTGCAGGGGACACAAAAGACACTGCACTGTTATGAACAGCACCTTATGTGTCCATTTCTCGAAAGCTTTTAAGTAATATAAGCAGGAGGATTATGTATCTTGTCTTTGCACAAGGACAGACATTTAAGGGATTCTGTGAACAATTTATTTTTATGTACACAACTGTTTTCCAGATATTTTCAAGAACAGTAAAAAGGGGTATATTTTTTTTCAACCGCTATAATATCTCCTGTTGTCTTGTTTTTCCACAAGAATTATACTAAAAGATTTTTTTATTATTTTTTTTTGAGGTGTATTACAAGCAGGATGTTACACTTTAGGGACATCTTATTTAGCTTTATTGTGCTGATGGTGATATACTGCAAGATTTAAAACAAGTTTCTAATTTTAACATCTGAGTCTTATAATACTATTCTGGTTACAAAGTAACACAGAGGCCGACTGTGAAATACTAACCTAAACTTGCCCCATAATATCAACTACAAGTTGCCATACTTATCTCATTACCACAGCATTCTATAAATATGAAGGAATGGATTTAGAACAGCTAAATTTAAATACAAGCGACTGGTTATGAAGAACGTGGCTTACTTGTCATCATTAATGAACTCCAGGATATCTTGTTCTAGTTTGAGCAGCATCATTCGATCCCTGCTGGGCCAAAGGGGGAAAGAGAGAGAGAGAGAGAGAGAGAGAGAGAGAGAGAGAGAGAGAGAGAGAGAGAGAGAGAGAGAGAGAAGGGGGGGGATCAGTGACTTGAGTGTTGTGAGCATACCAACCAAAGATCAAAAGGTAGAATATACAGCAATAAATGCTTCTAATAATGGTTGTGCCACTTCTATTATGATGGAGTGAAGTTTGCATCATCTGTCTTTTTATCTGACCTTCTTACAATAACGTGTTGCCATGTGGATATAAGACACAACATAAAATCATATATATGTTATTAGACCACAGAAAATTAAATGGCCCTCACTTATTGACTGCTAATAGAGTATACAATTATATCCACCAGTTGCACCAACATAATGTTGAAAATTATGCAGTGTTAATGTTTCCTCCTTAACACTGCACTACCTGGTGCTTCTTTTGATTACTTAGGTGTTTCCATAATAGGCAATTATTGTGCTTGTCAGATGCATGGCAATCAATAAAACTAAAATGTTACCAGACTGCAGACCAATCAAAAAGATGTAAGAGCATTTTGTAGACATGTCATTTATCTGTTTGTCTAATAGGCAACTTAATCAAGGAACGAAGAGAAGACACTGGATAAACATTTACTATTTAATTATCTAACTTTGTGATCAAATGTTTAATGCATCTCAGCAGCAGTTGGAGCAAAAGTGATTTTGTGAATGACAATAAATAACTAGGGTTTGTCAGTTTCCTAATGTGCTGTTGTTATTATAGCTGTGCATGTGGCATCTCATACCTGGGATTGTTTTTCAGTGTGTTGACCAGAAACTCGTGAACATCAATGCCCGTGGAATCGGTGTATTCCTGACTGGAGTCTAACAAGAGACAAGAACAAAGTTAATAAGCAGGCAGGTGGAAAGGGTCAACAGACTGAGTGAGGAAAGAGAGCAGGTGACACTTCTGTAAAGTGCAAGTGAGATAGAAAGTGTAAAGTCAGATTGCTACTGAGCACAGCTTTACCCCTCAACACTGCAGCAATGGCATTCCAGGTTGTTCAGGGAAGGGTAAACATAAGAAGCAGATGAGATGCCAGCTAAGCTGTTCTGTTCTTTCACACACACAGGCACACACTTCAGGAGATCATTTTCCAGTATTTTCCACTACACTCGACAGTTGGGCTAGACATTTTATCTCTGTTGCTCTTAAGAGTCTAATGATGCCTCTGCAGAGAAAGGGAGTGAGGCAGCTAATTAAAAATATAAGAGGGGGGATCCAATTATTTTCCAGAGAAATTAGCTTGACATATTAGTTTGGCTCCTTCTGCTATTAACAATGTACATTATACATAACAGTCGTGCCATGACAAAAGCATTTTTAATTTACTTATGCAGGATATTTTAACTGAGACTGTTATTCAACATTTATTGTATTTGTAAGGAGGTTAACAAAAAAACAAATAAATACAAAATTTCAATCTTGTCTTGTGTAAGATTGTTCCATAGGTGTGGTTAGCAACACAACAGCAGGCTACAAAATATTTTTTAACTTGCCACGTGAGAGCATCTTTCGTGGAGTCTTGTCCTTCTTCTCCTTCTCATCATTTTCATATTCATCCTTTGACGACTTCTCTTCCTCCTTGTCTGATGGACAGCTGATGTGAAGCTGGATGATATCCTGGAAAACCACATTCCACTGCTATGAGAAAGTATGGTTTCATTTCTAATCTTTATTTTTATTATTTTTAGTCTATTGAGTATTGTTAATTCTACACAAACTGCAGTTAAATACTACCTAGTTTAACTGCGGTGAATGAACTAAGGTTAGAAGTTAGGGGATGAAGTCAAAAACAGGAACAGTACCGATTCTGGAGGTCCATCATTGGAGAATGGACCAGAGGACTCCTCACACACTGCCAGACTCCGTACCAGCTTCAGTTTGGCATTAGACTGAAACACAATCACAAATGTATTATTTTACTTGTTTTTGATTTTGTGGCATCTTCACTGAACATTAAGATTTTATTAACACTAAGGGCTCACATTGCAAGTTGCAAGTGATATACAATTTGACTGCAGTCTGATTTTTAAATGCAGATTTTTGTATTATTATTTTTTATTTTTTTAAAGTAAACAGGCCTAAAAACAATTCACGTCTCGAGGTTATAAGTAAAGCGAAGTCCGGTTTAAGAGAGCTATGGTTTATTAAAGGAATTGTTCATTTAAAGATAATGACATTGCAAAATAATGATTGAGTTGATGCTCATGATGTGATTTTAATGGACAGATGGATGATGGACAGTGGGGTCCAAACGCCTGACACCACCCTACAGTCTGTAAGACTGTATCTACATACAGATGGGCAAGGCTAAATAATATATAATAGGCATAATAAGCCCTTTATTTATTCTCCCTATGGACAAATAAATAGATTTGTATGTATTATTATGTTTTCCAATTATTTCTATTTACTTTTAATGCAGATAATTGAAAACAAACAACGGTTCAGTTGGCTACAAATCGCCACTGCATTATAAAATGTTAAGATGCTATAAATGTGTTCAAAGTCGATGGCAAGACTTTAATGCATATAGAAATTATTGTATATCGAAACTGTTGACTGACAGGGAATGTACTCAGACCAGTGCACAGGAGAAGTGGATGAAAAATAAGCGAGACAAGTGGAGCTCAGAGAATATACTGTACAGTGCAGTTCGTCTACGCTGATGTTCATGCAGTCACTTGAGGAATTCCATTGGCGCTGTGGTCAAAAGACATTGGCCCTTCTCTTTAACAGCCTGAGTGAGGTCACCATGACATGCCTACATTGAAACATCTCATGGGAGTTAAGATTTTAAGCCAATGAGAAGAGGGGAGTCCACTTTAGTTGAGAGGATTAAAACATTAATAATGGAAGGTCAAAAATAACCATGCAAACCAGCAGGGGGTTATTTCAGGGAGAAGGATTATTTGAAGTTATTAAGCTTACTTGCAGAAAGATGATTACCTTCAAAACAAAAACCCAAACAAACATGCAAATTATTTACCTTGGGCCTTTTCCTGCCATGGCTATGGTTAGGACCTCGTTTCTGCAAAAGATAGTTGTTATTTTAGTAATCTTAATAATAAGGTGCAAATTGAATACACATAAGAATTCACTATCTATGTGTTTAGAGTTAGACTGATATCAGCCCATCACAGATATAGTAATCTTCGTTAATATGTTGTCTCATACGTGCCAAAATTATTTCTCTTTACAGAAAATAATGGAGCAACTTTGAAAATAAATAAAAAGAGTAGTCTTAAACAAAGTGAAAATAAGCTTTGTACCAAATTTAGTGCACACACTTTCAAATGCCAAGCCTCCACTGTGAAAACCACAATTACATTAATGGGACAAGGAAAAACAAATGATAATCATAATTATACATTACAATAACAGTGCAGTTTAAGTACAGTTAATTTTCTACATGCTGCACCTAATAGATATTTATTTTAGAATTTTTAATTATTGATTTGTGAGTGTTTATTTTGTTATTTTACTTTTGTAAAAATTACTTAGATAAGAAAGACACAGCTATAGTTGTGGGTTGAATAAAAATACATAAAAAATCAGTTTTATCAAACCAGACACAATGTCATGGTCTAAAAAAAATACTTGGACTGTTACATCATCAGTTCTTCCCACCTGTGCATCCTGTGAGGAGCTATCCTCTGGCTCCAGGCCCTCCCCTGTCCCCTCCTTAGTGCCCTGTGGTTGAGGGGAGGTCTTGCCTCGACTGCAGGGCTCGATGAGTGGCCCACTCTCTCCCTCCTGCTGGATGTCTGTTGTCAGGCTCACCGACATCTTCTTAGGGGAGGGGGGAGGGTGGGAGTAGGGGAGGGGGTTGGGTGGAGGACCCAGGAGTGGCTTAGAGAAAAGAGGTGAGAAAAACGGTTTACACACCTGACATCTGTCACATTTTTAAAATGAAAAAAGAGAGACAGAGAGCACATACAGTATATATGTGTGAGAGTGTACTACTATATTATCTACCTGTAGGTGGTACCAGATCTGTGCTGGACTCAGTACAGTGAGTCTGGATGGGAACCACACACAAGAAAACGAGGGGAACCCACTAAGGTAGGGAACTAGGTAGGGCTGCAGCAGGGGGCGAAGCAACGTCCATAGCAAGCCTTAGCCCTCGGGGTGGAGCTGTGAGCGACATACAGAAGAAGAAAATGCTCATGTTAAACCTTTTTATTTAAAAATGACAAATTTAAATACATTATTGCTCATTACAGTACGTTAAAATAATCCCCTAAATCGGGGGAAATTTGTCAAAGCAAAGTTTGACATTTACATCTACATTGTAGTTTTAAAATCAGAAATTATAAACATCTTAGTTTGTAACCAGTGAGAGGTGTTACTCTATTCTTATTTTCAGAACGAGCTGTACAGCCAAATCTCTACAGCGTAAGTGGTTTCAGTACATAAAATTTTACTAATGTGGAGACAAACTTTCTCCAAAAGAAAAATATTTAGTTGTACAGGATATTACAGGAAACACAGCATGCACATGTGAAAAAAGCATCAATATTCACAGCAATAGGGTGAACTGAAAAGACAGCAGTCAGATAAGGGGGAGGGGCACAAAAACAGGCCAGCCACCACGTCAGCAGTCCTCGGAGGCCTCTCTCTTTTCTCTCCCTCTGGCTCAGTGCAGCAGCATGGTCTGTCCTCCTGTCAGGAGCCCTGGACACCATAAGCAAAAGAGGAAGACACGGATGACGTCATGTTTCACACACTGAGTGACTCATCGCTGCTGCTGCTGCCACTGCTGCTCATTCTGGCAGGGAGGGGGCAAACAGCTGAAAGCTCAGAGCCCACTGGAACACAGTGTTTGCAAATCAGCACAATGGATCAGGTTTAACCTCCCCAATTGCTACATTGCTTGTTATTTGACCTCTTCAATTTTTTAAATGCACGTTATCATCACTATGTATTCTTTCTTTTCTTAAATTCTTCTGAATGACATCATTAAACCCCTTGAATTCTGCCAACAAAGCAGCAACTCTTGGGTCTTAGGCACTATAGCCATTCACATACAGAAACAGCCAACACAGATAAACAACAATCCATGGGTCTGATAATCCTATAATCCTATATTACCTAGTATAAACAGTGGGATGAATAGTATGCATTAAATCCCATATACAAGTATAAGTGCATGTCATATCTAGATGAAAAGTAAATGTGCATACATTTAGGCATCAGAAGCATGATTGTCAGTATGAATGCATGCAGCTTGGATGAGAGCCATTCATGCATGTCCCCGCCTGTGCAGCAGTGCTCTGCTGTGGTGTGGTGTGTCGTGCTGCGGGATAGATAAGAGATGACTGAACAAATGAGGCAGGGATTCCCACTGTGGGGAAGACCCAGGCAATGCAGCAGCAAAGCGTCATCAGCAGCATTACACCACATCACTGACCAGGACACCCACATGCCCCAACCCCCACTCTAATGCAGGCCTACCATACAGCAGCAGAGCGCATAGCCACACTATCTACTGTGGGCAGACACAAAATGTCCGATTCAGTCACTTCAAAATAATCTCTATTTTTCTTGCTCACACATATTCAATGTGTTTTCTTGGAAAAAAAAGGATGAATGGATTTGGATTGTAGAGCAAAAATAGCCGTTCATCTCAAGTGCCATTCTCATGTTTGAGCAGAATAATGTCCATGACCAACTCTAAAGCAAAGTCTTAACCGCAAAAAAACGTCTCTACCTGCTTGGGCCTCAATTTCTGTCCCTGTGTCGAGTGGGTTAGTGTCTATTCAGGTTGAAGTCCCCCACTGAGGTATAAAAACACTCCCCCCTCCACACACAGACCCACAGGGTTGCCAAGGAGATGGTAACGTCATTCCCAACTGCTGCCATTTGTGTTGAGCAAGTACCAGAGAGAAGGGCAGTGAGAAGAGAGATATTGCACTGTGCACATACTGCAACGGATGGAAAACAGAAGCAGAGAGAAGAGGGCAAGATAAAAACAAAAATTATCTGCTATTTCTTCTACTTTCAAGCAATCATAGCCTGTGGTGCAAACAACAATGTGGGTTCTCAGTCATCCAGGTGTTAGGATATCAAGTGGTACAAAGTCCAATTAGACCAGCTGAACTGAGAAATCATCTCAAATGAGTAATGAAGCCTCTTCAAACCCTTGACAATGAATCCTGTTGACTTCCTATCATTAGTCAAATAATACAAATATACACCCCCTTTAACACATTAAAATAGAATATTATATAATTATTTTATGTAAGTTCTGGCGTTAGGACTGACCTAAAAAACACATCCAAAGTCTCTAAGGGCCCATCCAGCTTTTGATTGACAATGTGTCAAAATACAGGCTACACATTGCTGACTCAACAACTACAACACCACCAGTAGCAGCAGCAGCACTGATCTGTGCCTGGTGTGTCCCAGTTCAGTCACTGTGTTGGTGGGCCTGATGTTGACTTCTCTCTGCCAACTGTCTACATCAACACACGTGGCTGCAGACATGCAGGGAATGTGATTCTCTGTGGACTGAAGCCAGTTAAATCATAGCAAAAGTGGTTATAAAACCAAATTGACAAGTTGGTTTAACACAGCCTAATGTTTTAGGCTGGAGATAAACTTGGTTTTTAACCACATGCTCGTGGACAGTACAGCTGTGATAAGGACTTGCACAGCAGAAGCTATCAAATTGACTCAGGATACACGAGGCAGCCATTACACGCACATGAATGTGTACTTAAAATCAAATACATCTGCGGCTGTAGAAGAATAATCCCAAAAGCACTAATTGGAATTTTTCAAACATGTTACCACAACACATTAACATCTTGTCCTACATACTACAGAATGCTAATTTCAGGAGTATTTTTTTGTGGGAGCAAAAACTCTTTACGACATGAATTGTGTTGTCTGTCTCCAAAAATGAGCATGCATCTGTCTTATCTATTTACACACAAACACAATTAGGACTATAAATATATATACGTTGGTGTTTTGATTCATGTCAGGGGGAAAAGGGTTTCACAACAGATATTTCACAACAAACCACAACCACCCACAGGTAAGCACAAAGATGGGCCACAAGATCAACATCATCCCCATCAGCTGCCGTAATGCTGTGCAGGGCACCCTGACCCATTTCACACACATTACTGGCCTTGCAGACTACATTGACCCTCCTGATGACAGGCAACCAGCTGAGACACACAGGTCATACGCTGCACTGCCCTCTGTGTCAGGTTACCACACCAAAGACTGCCAATGGAAGGGAACCCTGAGCGGGACCGTGTGTATGTGTGAATGGGCCAGAGAGTGAAAGAGTTATCCGTCTGGTCATGTGTGTGTTTGTGTTAAGACACGGAGAATATATATACAACCACTTCAGATAGTAGGGGAGCTGGACTAAATATTTCATTCAGGTATGAGATCACTGTCAAAATTAGCTGCCTGGTCAAGCTGGGTCAAGGTCCCAGCAATAGTTAGCCGTGGAGCAAGCCAGAGAAATGACAAGAATTCTACAGCATGGTAAGTGGTGAGAGCAGAGAGCTTGTGTATATCAAGCACTGTTTCCCATTAATTACCAAGACTATGGGAGCACGCCATAGTTTGATTTGTCCTTCCACAAAATGATCCAAAATGTTTTAACAATTCTGATAAAGATCTGTTTTGTGCTATTGCGTCATACTAACTTATCAAGTTATCAAGTAACTAATGTCTCATTAACTGCCGAAAGCCATAGTTTGATACATAGTAATTTCCTTAAAATTACTAGACTAGCATTCAGTAGGGCATACTGCTGCCGAAGCCCAACAGTTCCTTCATTGAAAACAATTCACTTGATCTGAAATTTTATTCAGATCTGCACCAAATGGCGCACAATCCGAGAAATCAAGTTTCACAACTTTTCAATAATAAGGAGAGTTAAAAAAACAACCCTGGAACCACCAACTGATCCAGAACTGCACCACAATTTAATAGCTTCTTCCTTGGGTCATGCCCCAACCCTCAAATTTCATTGAAATCAGTTTTTTGGAATCCTGCTTTCAAACATACAAACCAACCAACAAACAAAGAGACAAGGATGAAAAAAGAACGTCCTTGGTAAAGGTAAAAATTCACAACATATAATTTCCTTTCCATCTTTCATTGTGAGGATCTGCAGCATTTGACTATCATGCAGTAATTAAATGGTGACAACCCTTCGAGCAAACAGAAAACATATACAGAACTGGCAATGGACTTTTAAAAATGTTTAAATTATATTTTCAAGATTTTATAGCACAATTAAATAATTATCATTGATCATTGAGATTAAAATATAATTGCAGTAAGGTATGCACACAAGAGTAGAACACAGTTAAACAGTGAGTTGTCATGATGGCATGCAGCTCCTACATTAAAAAAAGGTTACAACAAAGATACAATGCAGATGGACGAAGGAGTTCTTATTGCATTCAAACGCTCATTTGTTCTTTCCTACCCGGTTATTTCTCGTCATTGTCAGCGACAATGCAAGCAAACAGAATGAACACTGTGTGGGTAATGATTGAAGGCTGCTACTATTACTTTATTTCATTCATACAAGCATATCAAATTTTATTATGGAGAAGCATGCGTAGCAGATCTGTCTCTCCATTTTCTCTGCACTGCCTGAATGAAAGATGAAGGTGAATGGAAGCACACAACTGTGCAAACCGGAGTGAGGGTACGTACAAACCCACAGACAGCAACGGGGGAGACATGCACAGGCAGCTCGACCCAATTCAGCTCCTCTGTATTCAGCCACGCACCTTGCCCATTTGACGTCAGAGAGAACCCATTTCACAAAAGGCAGCAAGGATGCGTCTTCGCAGAGCAGGGGCTGACGTGAGTAGTAATGGTACAGTTTGTGCAAGCTCAGTAGCTCCACATATTATAGATCAGCAGCGCTTGCAGTATGTAGGTACCAGTGTTTGTCTGTGTCAGAGAGGATTCCCCTTTGCGTCGATTGCACAATCTCACAAAAGGAGACTGTAGGGGAACAGTGCAGGCACATTCATGCATAAAACTGCCTCAGTAGTTTACATATGTATACATGCATCAATGTCCAGTGCACACAAATACACTCCAGAATGCTGTGCATATTTTATGGTATGAGCCATAAAAATGATTGAGATGACTCCATAGCTCAGAGCACAGGCAGGAAACCTGATGACGAAAGGAAAACCAAACACAGATGAAGAGGACATGAATGGTCAAATGAAGCGGAAGACAGGGTTTCTCTTTTTCCATCTATGTCTCTCTATGTCTCTCTATGTCCTTATCCTTGCCACCCCCTCTCTTTCTCTGTCTCAGTGAGGATACCCCTTCCTGCTTTCCACCCCCTCCACATCAATATCTCTCTCTCCATCCACCCACTTCGAAGTGTTAACTCTCTGTCTCTCTCTCCCTTTTTTTCCCTCTTTTAATGTGTCTTCTTTAGTTGTCAGGCTTGCTGCTGACGTCATCCTCCTCCACTCAGCCTACCCACTCAGTCCTGTGGGATGAGCTATGACTCATTCTCTCCCTCCTTCCCTCCCCTTCCTCCCTAGTTACCTACCTCTACCTTTCTGTAGCTCTCTCCAAGTCTCCCCGTATTTCTCTATGGCTCTCACTAGTTACAACCTATGTATAGTTCTCTGCTGCGTGGTGTGGGAACATACAGAGGATGCATGAACAGAACAAATCAGAATAAAAACAGCAAGAACATGAGAAGTGGGTGATTGAGAGAAAGTGTGTTGGCCAAGTGAATGACAGTTTCCTGTCTGCACAATGAACAAAAGTCATTGAACAAATTTGGAGAGGAGATGAGTGTATTATTATTGATGAAGGCGAGAGTGCTGGAATGTGGAAGAGGGAGCGAAATATGGAATTCCACATGGGCTAAGATTAAAAAACAACAATTATAAAATACTCACAATAATTTACGGCTAGGAAATTAACTGAAAATATATCGTAACGGACATGTATAACTCCTAACTGACTTAACTGACTGAGTGCATTCACGAACTGTGGTGTTCCCGCTACGTTACTTTTGCAGCGGCAGCCCAGGTACCTTGTGCCGTGTTGTGTTACCATACCGCTTAACCTCCCTCCTCTCTCCCCTGCTGACCTACGCTCACTTTACACAATAAAAATAAAACACCAACACTAATCAGACGTAATTAGGACATGTACAGTACTGAAGTTTACTTTTTATTTGTTTGATTCGATTAAGAGTTTATGAGACACGAATTTATACACATTGAAAAAAACAAGAGATGTGATGCGCACACGGTTAAAGTGACCTGAAAGATATAGATTCATGATCTGACACCATCAATTATAAATAAATGTGAATTGTGTTTTAGTGAAGAGCAACAGACGAGCAGACACAGCCAAACAATCGAGTGAAAACTTTGAGTAGTTTGCGTATCACAGCTTATCAATCAACCTGGCATTTCATGAAAGAATGTGACGATAACTTGTCTAACTTGGAAATCCCTGCTTCTTAAAGCAGTTCTATTTTGGTCCCATCAATGGCCAATGTAGTGGTGGGCTTAGAACACATCGTCTCATCAGTGTTTCCATCAAGAAGGAGCTGAGGCTGTGCCGATAGACGAAGATCCCTGTGATTGATGATGGGTAAATCCCTCAACAAAAGACAATCTTTTCTTTATTTTAACATTCATAATTATTATTAATAGTAATGTTATTACTGAATCTATTAATTTGCCTAATTTTAGATTACAATTTTAAACATTTAAAGTTTTGTCTCCTGTATATAACCGACACGCACACACACAGACACCACTCCGACTGGCTGGTTGTTATGTGCTAGTGCCCCACTGATACTGTAATGGAGCAGAGATCATAGACAAACACAACATGTCAGTTTCTTAGCCTGCTGGCTTTTCATTTTTAGAGGTTGTAAATAAGAGCTACCAGCCGTTAACAGCTGTTTCTATGTGAATCCCCCCGCTCTGACAGAGAGTGACAGAGGGACATGTTTTTCTCTGCTCATTTGCTTGTATTAGACTGCAATAGTTTATGCTAGCTGTGTATATAGAGTATATATGTAGATAAACGGAATGTGGGATAGTGGAGCTGTCTTTCCTTCACTGAGGAAATGTGTGAAAGATTCAGCCTCCTTAACTTGAACTACTGAAATAAAATGGAAAAACTGTGTCAAAATGAAACTACGTGGCGGCTTATGCTCATCAACCTTATGTAATTTATCAGCTCCTTTTGCTGTGAGAAGGGGAGCAGTCGAAGAGAGAGCAAGAGAAGGTAGAAGAGGAAAAAAAGAGAACTGAGAAAGATGCAAGAGCAAGGGGTGGCTAGTGAGACAGGAAAAAACTTCTCAATGATGAAACAATCTGTGCTGTTAAGCGATTGGACCAGACCTCCACCAATGGGAGGACCAGCTCCATGGCAACAGGCTCTGTCACCAAGAGAAAAGCAGCCGTATCCCTCAACACCCCCATATTTTTCTCTTCTTTTCTCTCTCACGACCCCCCTCCTTTCCCCAATTACAAGGCCGAGTGTATTTATCACTTGGTACTCATATTTAACACAAATTTAATGGCATGCATAAACACACAGAACACAGCAGTATCATGTGTCAATCCCACAGACACAACAAACGTACACACATGTGACCAAACAAGGCTTACAGATGTGCACCCAGGCAAATATTTAATGGGTCTTACAAAGTGATTACAATGTGAGTCATTCTCACACAGTTATTTAAATGTGCAGATTGGTGATGACTCCCCTCACACGCTGTCTGACTGCACAGTTCTGGTCCTCTCCATCCTGATGAGAGCAGTGACTAACTATTAGGTCTGGTGGAGATGATCCTTGAACTAAACAGATTGAGCTCACAGACACAAGAACAGACCTCCAGAATAAGAAAGTGGGCCCTGGCAAATAGAAAGAGGCTGTTTGTCCCTCACATACATACATACATACATATGCACAAGGTGAAGTCAGCATGCACCAGACGGTATCATTCCTGGGTATCAACCCAGTCTTATTGGACTCTACTAGCTTTGCAGGCTAAAGCTTGCTGATATGTGGTGGTAAATAACAGGGCACCAGTCTTAATGTTTGAGCTTGACACTAAAACTTTACTGAAAGCATAATAATAATAGACTGGTCCTTCACTAATGCCAAAATAAATCAACTGTAGATGTTATGCTGGCAGTGCATGATGAGAGGTGAAGCCTCCAAGAAGCAGTAAGACATGGTCAGGTACGCTAAAACCTTAATTTGTTGGCTGCTGCATGGCAGACAAATACTGCAGGGGAAATGGGCTGCACAGAGGCAGGTCTATATTGAGTGGGATAAATACGTGTTACATTTTTTAAACATGTGACAATTACATAATTACAATGAGATAATGATTAATTGACATTACAATATTGCCATCTAGTATTTAACTGTGTATTGATGAGAAATCGATTTCATTTCAATGCAGGAAATTATATTCTAACATCTTATAAAGGGTACTGATATAACTCCGGGAGATAGCAATAGATAAGATGTAATTAATTTAAATACTATACTGTTACAATACAGTTCAATAAAAAAAAATTTCATTTGGCTAAATTGACTGTACACATTTTACATACAGATCATTAACATACTGGAATAAAATGTTTTGTTTGTACTTATTAGTACTGAGTATTGTCCTAAATTTTTTTATTGGTCAGGAAATACTGTGGAATTTATGTAGAGGATGGTACACTTTTTAATGACCTGTAATCATGAGCTTCCCACATCCTGAACTCTTATGAACCTGGAAAACCTCTCCAAAAAGTTCTGATACAAGACATTAAAATGTGGGACAAGGGGAAAAAGGTCATAATTTTAATGTCCTCCCATTTGTGTTTTGACATCTTTATAATCACTCTGCAATTTTGTCCCATTATAATGTTGGCAATCATTAAAAACACTATTCACAAAGAAGGAAACCAAAATCCCATAAAGAAACACTAAAACAACTTGTACATTTCAAAGCTTTATAAAGGAAATTATTCATCACACCACTCTTCAGTAATGTGGACTCAATCAGTACCCATGACTGATGCAGATGCTGTGGTACAAACACGTGTGATGGATGGCCTACTGGACACAACAAAAAAAATGAGGACAGCACTTCATACAGTATATCTACATCTTTAGAGGGTGAGGTCAGTGGACTCAGGTGCAATGGCACACACCCAGAGACTTCTCTATACACTGTAATAACCGTTCCACCTAGTGCTTCAGGAGGAAGCATAACCTAGGGCTGTGCTCATATGCACAAGAGCACGCAATTTGCTCTCATGCACGGCAAAGTCCAAGTGACAGGTACACAACAAGTCCAAGTGTTAAACCTTCCTGCTGAAAACTGCTTGCCCCTGGCAGGCGGGAAAGCGCAGAGCTACACCTGAGACTATGATAACTTCTACCTGTCTGCAAAAAACTTAACGGATGTTTTGATGGCCCATCGACGCAGTGGGAATTATTTCAGTGCTATTGTGATGGAGAGAGGGAAGGAGTGAAAGAGAGAACCAGAGCAAGACAAAGAGTACTGCAAACAGTTCTACAATGAAGCAAGACACTAAGTTAAAGACCCCTGTAAGACCTTAGCCTAAAAATGCAACATATTATGAGAAAAAGCTTAATCTGATGCAACTTTTGCAAATTTCCTTGGTGTTCAACCACGATTTCCTATCCAGATAGATTTATAAACTGACGTACACTTTAAATTGATGGATGTATTAGTCCAACTGGACTTCTGGATCATGTGTCATCCTTCCACCAATTTCTGTAGGAACATACCAATACTAGTGATGAATAAGTTTATCTTGAATAATGCACTGGGAAGCAGTTAAATATGTCCAGATTAGGGCTGGGCAATATGAACTGCCTGAGTACAAAATGTTGGACTTTATTTTCCAATGTGTTTAAATACATGTCTCCTAAACTTTAGAGCGAAACAAACAAACAAAAAGTAAACTTCAATTCCTGTAGCCTTTGTGTCCTAACAACTTCAGATTAGTGTTAGTGTTCCTAGTTAACATGAAATGTGAGCGCAGGTCAGTGGAAGAGTGAGAAGAGAGGACATACAGGTGATACGGAATGAAACGCAGCCGAAACCCGACAGTTGATGAATGTGTGCGTTGGGGAAAGTATTAACCAAATTAACCGACATGAGCAAAATTAGGTCAGTTAGAGGTAAATGTCGGTTTCAATACATTTTTGGTTAATTGCACAACATTAGTCCAGAGGGTGACCAGTGTCCTCTATGATCTGCACAAACACCTCCATTTGCCTCAGCCACACTAAATAACAGCTGGCTGGCTGGGCTGCCAAAACAGTGATGGACGCTTGAGTGCGAGCTGAACCCGGAAGTCAGGCATCCAGCCAGTCGACCAGCAAGGCTGTCTCTGCTGGGCCAGCAGAAAGTGTGGTCTCTTACAATGTGGCTTGTGCACTCCAGAACAGCCAGCAGGAAGGCAACATGCCAGTCATTCAGACATCCATCCAGCCAACATCCAGCTAACCAACACACAACTCTACTACCCAGCATCCCCCTTCATCTCTTCTTCTGCATTTCTCCTCCCTCCTTTGGTCCACAGGGATATAGCTTTCTAAATATAGTTCCTTTAAATCCTGCAGGCCAAAGAACCAGAGGTCAGGGTCTGAAAACCAAACACATACCCGAAACAGGATCTCTCCCTCTATCACACACCAGATGAGATCTGTTGTAGATGTCATTAAAAGCAGCCATGATAAAATTAAGTTAAAACCATTACAGACATAAAACATGGCCTCTGTCCTTTATGCATTACCATTACACCAAGCAGGAGGTGACTGCAATGTTCCAATACTGATGACAGTGTGCTAAAATAGAAAAATAGAGGGATGACGAAAGGTCTGCTAATGGATGTATGAGCTGTGGACAAAAAATGACATGCATGCACAACAAGTATGGCTAAGACTATATTTGAATACAGCTGTGTACATCTTTATCTTTATCTATCCTTATCTATCCTTATCTCCTATCTAATTTGATTGGAACAACATTTCCAGAGCCTACATTAAAACACACGCTTATTTGACAAGATTCCACAGGTCCTCAAATGGTGTGAACATTCAGCGTCAGCAAATCACAACATATGTATAGCAAATTAATAAAACGTCACTAATTTTAATTTAACTCATTTATTAGATGATTTGCTCTCTACTCACCCATTGCATCTGTGAGGTGATGTCTGTACATGGCACTGTTGCAGCCCCAGAACAGATAAGGAGGAGTTTAAATTAGAGAAACTGCACATGGCAGCAAGTAGGCAGATCACGTACCTGACCTGACCTGATCTGTTTACCTAGAGAAGACAACCACTCCCAATACCTCCACCTGCCTAAGGATAGCAATATATCTATCCCCACTTTCTTCTAGTTTTTCATGCCTCCTTTGAGCACCTAATTCATCATCAAGACCTTCCACTTATGTCACAACAACAACCAAATTTGTTCTAGGTAAGTATGTCCTCCATCCTCCTCTCTCAACTCTTCCAATGTTTCCTATTAATTACCTAGACATTGGCAGTCTTAACATAATAAAGATTGCATACAGTATTTTGCACCATTGCTTTTAAAAGCTGTGCATAGAGCTTTTCATAAGTATCCTACTGGCCGACTACTCATTGAAGAAAGGACGCAGAACATAACAGGCCTTTATTTAAAGGCAAGCCTGTGTTAGAGAACAGCCTGTATTTCTAATTCCCTGTTTTAAAAGTATAATTAACCACATTTCAAATTCGAATACCTGTTTTCCCTCTACTGCTCGGGGGAGTGCTAGAGTGTATGCTCCACAAACAAAAGCAGATGTACTTTACAATTGAAGCAGGTAAAGCAAAGGTAACTCACATTGAGGAGAACTACATTTGTAACTGTAATAAAAAGTAGAAGGCCAATAAGTACTGTTCAACAATGTATTTTCAACTGTTTTGTCCATTGTTTCCGAGCATGTCTTACACAACCACAGTGCGCTACTTAAACTAATACTTAATTGTTATGATGCTAAAATGAAAGCTGCCTGTACTGTCTGTCAATTAAATAAGATTGAACTAATTTGAAATATTAGATGAAAGAGAAAATCAATATGTGGCCGTCAATGCTGATATTGTGGCAGTGGCCACAAATAAATCAATGTATGGAAAACACTGAGAAGTGTACAAATATTCTCAGTTCATTATGAAACTGCAGCACTTACTTGTACTTCATCATCGCAGATGTTAATATCAGGTCTGAACAGATATATGATATGTGGTTACTTTAATTTGACAAATTCTTTTCATCTATCGGCTGAGACCAACCAGCACCTCTCTCCTCCCTACCTCTGCAGGATGTGAACCACAACAACAGCAGAGGGATGAGGACGTGGGGGGGGATTGATACTGACTGATGTCTGTGTTCTAAATTCTCTCTGAGGTTCCCTTAGTTATTTGTCACTGGAGACAAATCTAAAATGTCCGTAAAATAAATGATATTCCTGACATCAAAATACTGACTTAACAGTGACTTAGCTGATATGAACATTAGTGTTTCGGCTCTTCATTTCAGTTGTTTCAAATCATGCTTTAGAAATAAAATATAATATAATGGAACTGCCTTTTGTACTGAATAATGAATGCATACAAATACTAAGTGAATGCTCATTCTTAAAGTTCAATTTCTTCAAGGAGAATGACCCCCAAATCAACCTTAGTTCTGCTTTGTGCCTTCCACAGCTATTATCACTGCAGTTGTCTAGAAAATCTGGAGAAACTAAACTTATATAATTATTACCAGTAGAAAACAAAACATTCATCAAATCAACATTAAAGACATACATTTGCTAGTTGGATGCAGGGCAGTGAAAAATTCAGCTTACCGAAGAGGTAAGAGATTATGAGAAAGGGTATGGGGGGGGTTAGGATGGTACTTTCTCACTAAAGTTATGGAGGTTTCCAAGTATTCCATCACAATTTTTTCTTCTGTGGTTATTAATCTGAACAAAAAATGTATATGGATTTTTTCCTAAAACAGCTCTACACAAGAAAGTGTGAACATTCTGACTTGAAGGCAATTAGAGTAGAAGTTAGTCCAGGGGTTGCTATTGATTTTTTTCCCCACCATTCCTCTCCCTCTCACGCTTGCTTCTCTATCGTACTAAAGTCCTTTTCCCACGCAATGGTAATTAGTATGCAGCAGTGAGGCTGCAGGATTAACAACTACCTGAGGAGCCTAACTCCAAAATCACAAACATATGAACAAACGTGTCATGTGCACACACAACCTCTTCATGCAAGGGGATAGACTGCATAATGTCAGTCAGGGCTAAGCAGCTAGCTTTAGCTAACCATGTACGTTTGTATTGTAAAAGGTAGAATAGCAGACATCAGGAAGAAAACAGCATTAGATCTGGCAACCTGATACCAAATTGGCTTCTATCTAATTTGCAGGTTGCTGTGGTTGTTGTTTCTCTCTTTTTGCATTTCCAATTGACAAGAGGGTAGAATCATGGGATCATTGTTATTTTATGAGCCAATGACCAGCTAGTTGAATTAGGGTGTGTTTCTCAGGACACTGGTGCATGTTGATTTATTGTAATGCTGAAAGATGCACACCCATGTACATAAACAGCCAGCAATTACATAAACATCCCATATTCAGCACAAGACGTATCTGGGCCAAGGGAACAAAAGAGGAAATAAAAAGGAAGTGATGAGGATTGAGAGTACTATTTAGCAAGGCTCGAACCATCAGATGAGAGGAAGTGGAAAAGCCAGGTCTTCTAAACCTGAAACAGCGCTGAAGCCATGAGGAAGGCTTGCTATTTATAGCAACAGATTTTTTATTCAAGAGGGCTCTGCTGTTGTGCGCTGCCTCTCTATCACCTCCACTCTATTCTCTATGTTCCTGCTCATTGTTCGCAACAAACCGAGGGAAAAATCCTTTCATAAAGGTGTTTATGTATATTGTCTTTAGAGATCAAAAGGCAATTCTAATATGTGATATATTCTTAAATGGTCATCACCATATTGCGTCACTGCATCTTCAAGCCGAGAGGATCGATGAGGATAAACTTCAGGGTCTCTTAACACAGGACTTCCCACATGCCTTATGTAAGCCCATAGGTTGTCCTTTTTTTCTCTTTAAACTGTACACCTCCCTCCTTCCCTCCTCAGTATGACGGTGTTGCACAGCAACGCCTACTTCCGAGTGACACTCCACCCACAACAGGCCACCTCCTCCCATCCCTCTTCTCACACAAGGACACAGTGGAAGGGAATTCCTCATTACCTCAGCATTCGCCTTACAAAACATTAAACCATCACAAAGCAGACATCATCTCTCAGCCTGCAATGTGTAAAATGCATCTAAGCAACACATATCTGGGTTCTCCTTCCAGATGATAAAATATGTTGCAGGTATATAAGTAGAAACTGTATGAAATAATATCTCAGCAAGCCCTATGATCTGACTTTTAGTACTGTTATTAGGGTATAATTAAGTAAATGACAGCACAAATTTAACAAAGAGCTACAACTCTAAGTGCTAAGATAAGATGCAGTTACTAAAGCAGCAATGGTTTCACCAAATCTCCAGAGCTGTGAAAGGCATAACCACAGGCTACATCTTGCCTACACACTGACACACTCTGACAAAGACACAGAGACACACACACACACACACACACAGCACATGCTTACTGTATTTAGAGCTCAGCTCCGTGGATATCCAGCCAAGTCGGATCAGGTGTCTCACAGATAAAAGCACATTATCGCAGGAGAAGCAGCAGCAGGAGCCGAAGCAGCCCTTGACCAAGACAACACTGACATTAGTTTTATCTTGCTAGGTAGTACAGATGAATAAATTCCATTTCCTCCACCATGTAAACAGCTGAGATTCAGGAGTGTTTCACTCTATCACTTTCTTCAGCTCATTCTACTTTCTCCATCGTCACACTTGCTCCATTTCCTTCCTGTCTGTCGTTGTCAAAGGCTCTGTCTGTGTTGATGGGTTTCATTTAAAAATGGTGAGGAACACTATTTTGACTGCCCCCTTTCTTTTTCTGAATGAAGCACAAGCGGTAAAGGGAAACAGTAAGCCTTGCTTGCTTGCTGGCTCCCTCTCTCTCTCTCCTGCTCTCATGCTATCATGCGCACAGTTCGCACCGCTCCCTTCTCCTCCAACCCTCCCTTTTGTGTGGATTCACTACCTCTCTCTCTCTTACATATCTTGTTTGCTCTCTGCTTCTGTGTAACAATATAATTGCAATGACAGCCAACCCAGGGCTCACAAGAAGCCCTGCTGTTAAAAGGGCTACTTGGATCAGTTAGTATGTCACTTGACACAACAGCAGGATACTTTTAAGAGAGACTATGGTAAATAGATGTATTCTTCCACGACCATAATTTCAGATTTGGTGTTCTTAAAAAAAGAAAGAAAGAAAGAAAGATACAAGCCTCCATCTGCAGATGGACAGAATAGTCCAGGTCACCTTTCATCTGTCTATTTCATGGGAATGTATGAGGACATTATCTATAGACAGTGTCAGGACACACTGAGCTAAAAGTAGTGACAGCTGCTGGAGAAACAGAGCACTGCTACAATAATGAAAGTGTAAATAATCGAAACATGAGGGTTTTGAAGGGAAGCTGGAGGGGGAATATAATGAAACCACCTCATTAGATAGGGAAAAACCCTTATCCCACAAGATGATATATTTGCATCTTCTGCCTTTAGCCCCCTCACTGCAAACGTCAGCTAAAGATGCAGTGGAGGCAGTCAAAAGTTCAGAATCAAAGGAAATGTCAGTAGGGAACTCTACATGAGGTGGCTGAAGTCCAGGGATGTGTGCCTCATACATAGCTGACTTTTTGCGACCAGGCTTTATTAGGTACTTAGCAAAATATGAACAGTGAAATGTGTGGCCGTTACCCAGCATTCCAACTTCCAAATATATTTAAGTAAAAATGTCCAGAGTAGTCTTTGATAGTGCAATCAGTCAATGCATAAATAATGTCAGAACATATTTTCATCACTTATCATTCCAATCTTGTTTTCTTATAAGATGTTGGGATCTATAAGCATGCCAATCTTTAAATATTTTTTTACAAGGACAATAAAATGCTCTATAGCGCTACACTTTGAGGAAGAAAATGGGTCTATGTCCCTGTAAATTGTTTTTTTTTAGTTTGTCCACAGTCAGTGTGCCACTTATTTTAAATGTAGAAAATCTTACATTTGACTCTTGATAATGAATGAGACAATGTTCACGAAACGGCTGTTTTAAAAGGTGGAAACATAAATAAAGTTCAAATGTGGTTAACATTGTCACCTCACAGCAAGATGGTTATTTGTGACTCCTGCACGAAATATAGCAGCTACAGAAGATGGATGGATGGACAGACAGACGGACAGTTTAGCAGAAAATTTTTTTTGTCTTCCTTCCATTCTATCCTTAAGGTTAATTTATGCTTTAGATATGTATACAGAAAAGGACAGAGCCTCCTGACCTAATCTCTGTTCATTTTGGCCATATTTGTGCACATCTTATGAAAGCATATGGACACAGATGGAAGACAAAACAGAGCAGTACCTCCAGAAATCGTTGGGGCAGTGGAGCCAATAGTTCAAGCAAGACAACAATATGACACGAGGAAGAAATTCCAACAAAGGGAGAGACTTTGCGAGTTGGTAAAAAACTGCAGGCATTACTTTG